>NC_091981.1:34930137-35105770 GCF_044704955.1 Pristiophorus japonicus | reverse complement strand
CTCCATCTCTTGTAATAAAGGCCAACATTCCATTTGCCACCTTGATTACTTCCTGTACCTGCATACTAACATTTTGTGTTTCATGCACAAGGACACCCCAGGCCCCTCTGTACATTTTGTAATTTTTCTCCATTTAAATAATAATTAGCTTTTTTATTTTTTCTGCAAAAGTAGATAACCTCACACTTTCCCACGCCCGTTTTTCGCGCCAGAAAGTGCGCCTAAAAAAAACTTATTTATTCTCCGGCTCCCTGCAGGTCCTCTGGAGCTGGGCGTGGCGCAGCACGAGCTGTAGGGGGCGGAGCCAGGTCCCTGCACTGAAAACAGTGCCGGGACCTCTGCACATGCACTACAGTGGGCGCGCATGTGCAGTAGCCAGGGCCCGAAGCACGCAGCCCCTAGCCCTGGCCGAAAGGTCCTCACTGGGGCTGCGTGAATAAGGCTCCTCCCCCCCGACCCCCCCGGCGACCTGACCTCCGGGACTCTCTCCTCCCCCCCCCCCCCCCCCCTGCCGGACCTCCGCGACTGTCTCTCTCCCCCCCGACCTCCGCGACCTGACGCCACCTACCTGTAAATCCAGCCCAAGGTCTTGGGCCCGGCCGTTCAGCCTCCTTCTCTCTCTCCCCCCTCCCTCCCTCCCCCCTCCCTCCCTCCCCCCCTCCCTCCCCCCCCCTTCTCTGCTGTCAGAAACACAGACACTGACAGACAGAAAGTGAGAGACACACACACACATAGACAGATAGAGACACACTGGGGGGGGGGGGGGGGCGGGGGGCGTCCCAGCACGCTGTTGGAGGACTCCCGGTGCTGCAGTCGGTAAGTAGAAAATGTTTTATTTATTGATTTTTTTTAAAAACATTTTTTATTTTTATTTTTTTTGATTGATTTATTGGTTGATTTATTGATGTATTTATCATTTATTATTGATGATGGCTCTTTATTTGTAAAACTGAAGTGTTTAATGTTTGTAAACTTTCCTTTAAACACCCCCCCCCCCCCGCCATTCCCTACGTCTAATTTGTAACCTACGCCTGATTTTCTAAAGTGTAGACAAGGTTTTTTCGAACGTACAAAAATCTTCACTTACTCCATTCCAAGTTAATTTGGAGTAAGTTTTCACTGCCTAAACTTTGAAAACAGGCTTAAGTGGCCGGACACGCCCCCTTTTGGAAAAAAAATTCTGTTCCAAAGTGAAACTGTTCTAACTGACTAGAACTGGAGCAAACTAAATGCAGAGAATTCAAATTTCTAAGATACTCCATTCTAAACCAGTTGCTCAAAAAAACAGGAGCAACTCAGGCCGAAACTTGGCCCCTATATTCCCTCTGCCATATTTTTGCCCATTCGCTGAGCCTGTCTATATCCCTTTGCAGATTTTTTGTGTCCTCCTCGCAACTTGCTTTGCTAGTAAGGATGAGGAGAGACCATACACACTAAGTGGTACAATGTTAAAGGGGGTGCAAGAACAGAGAGCTTACTGTGCACAACACCTGGGGGTGCTTGTGCACAAAATCTTTGAAGGTGGCCTGACAGGTTAATAAAGCATATGGGATCCTGGGCTTTATAAATAGAGGCATAAGAGTACAAAAGCCAGGAAATTATATTAAACCTAATATAAAACACTGGTTTGACTCCAGCTGGAGAATTGTTTCCAATTCTGGGGACCACACTTCAGGAAGGGTGTGAAGGCTTTGGACAGGGTACAGACAAGATTTACTAAAATGTTCAAGGGATGAGGGAATACAGTTACGTGAATAGACTAGAGAAGCTGGGGTTGTTCTCCTTGGAACAGAGAAGGCTACAGGAGATTTGATAGAGGTGTTTACAATCATGAAGGATTTAGAGAGAGTAAATAAAGAGAAACTGTTTCCAATGGTTGAAGGGTCGATAACGAGAGGGCACAGATTTAAAGTGATTGGCAAAAGAACCAGAGGCGACAAGAGAAAAAACTATTTTTACGCAATGTGTAAAATTACAGGGATATGGAGAAAGAGCGGGGGAGTGGGACTAACTGGATTGCTCTTCGAAAGAGCCGGCACAGACTCGATGGGCCGAATGGCTTCCTTCTATGCTATACTATTCTATGATTCTATTACTGGATATCAACAGTGTGATGCTTTGTTTATTGTCTCCTTAATTGTTGTTACATAATTAGCAAGGTTTGCTGTTTGCTAATTGAGTTTTTGGAAGAATGAAAGGTGTGTATTTATATAGCGCCTTTCATGACCTCAAGATGGCACAAAGCACTTTATAGCCAATGAAGTACTTTTGAACTGCTGTAATGTAGGAAACGCGGTGGCGAATTGTGCACAGCAAGCTCCTATGTGATATGACCAGATAATCTGTGTTTTGTTATGTTAATTTGATGGATAGATATTGGCCAAGACACCAGCGATACCATCCCTGCTCTTTGAAATAATGCCATGAGATCTTTTACATCCACCTGAGAGAGCAGAAGGAGCCTCGGTTTAACGTCTCATCTGAAAGATGTCACCTCTGGCAGTGCAGTACTACTTCAGCACTGCACTGGCGTGTTAGCCTAGATTTGGGTGGTCAAGTCTCTGGAGTGAGACTTGAACCCACAACTTTCTGACTCGGGTGAGGGTGCTACCAACTGAGCCACGGCTGAAAGCTAAAGACAGGAGGTGTTTGGAAATGGCGTCTGGTTATGGACAGTGGAAAGCTCAGAAGGGGGCAGTATATGCAATTGGACTTGCTTTTTTTCTTTTGATTCGTTTTGCATGCATTATTAATTTCATCCTCCGCACAGATGGGTAGCCAATTTCCGACATTCTGTGCTGCTCTGTAACTGGCACAGAGGATAGGGCTTGCCTGCTGAGATGATTATTTTTTTAGCTACTTGGGGTATTGCACAATTTTTTGTTCACAGAATTGACCTCAGCAAGAGTTGGAAATTGGTGCAAATTGCTGCATGACATGTCTGGATACCATCTTTTCTTTTGATAAATGTGGCATCCAGTATCTAATCGGACAGCAGCTTAAAGGAGTATAATTCAACACAATTGCCTAGACATTAACAAATCTTTTCTTTTGTAATCGTGCCTCTTCCTGTGAAGAAATACTTTTTATAGGTTTGTTTAAAAAAAAATCCAAACATTTAATTGAATATCTTGCCTCTGAGTTAGAGGGACATGGAAATTGAGCGCAAAATCTAGGCTGACCCTCCCGGTGCAGTACTGAGGGAGTGCTGCACTGTTGAACATGCCGTCCTTCAGATGAGACATTAAACTTTGTCTGCCCTCTCAGGTGGACGTAAAAGATATCATGGCAATATTCGAAGAAGAGAAGGAGAGTTCTCTCTGGTGCTGGCCAATATTTATCCCTCAACCAATATTACTAAAAACAGATTGGTCGTTATCACGTTGCTGTTTGTGTGATCTTGCTGTGTGCAAATTGGCTGTCGTGTTTCCTACATTACAATAGTGATTGCACCTCATTGGCTGTTGAGCAGTTTGGGACGTCCTGAGGTTGTGAAAGGCGCTATATAAATTCAAGGTTTTTTCTCTTTGACAGGAATTGGCACTTCTGATTGATTCTTGTCCATTTTATTCTCAACTTCGCAAACTGTGTTTTGCTCATAGAATTAAGGGGCGCTCTCCTCTTCCTGCTTTCAGTTGCAATGAAGGGTCTAGATCTGAAACGTTGCCTCATCTTTTCTCTTCACAAATACTGATAGACCTGCTATTTATTTCCAATATTTTCTGTTTATTTTTGATGTGCAGGCTTTTTCCTACAGGATAATTTTCATTGTATAAGAATTAAACTCTGTCAATTTGTTGACAAAAGTGTGATTTGATCTTTTAATAGGAGTAGACGAAGCCAACAGAATGTTGAACTACATAGCCATACTACAATGGGGGAACTGTAATCTTTCTGGATGGATGGATTCAGATGGGCTGAATGGCCTCCTTCTGTACCCAACCTGTGATTTGTCGGATTTGTAGGATTTCTTAATAAATGTTTTAAAATTTAAAACTGAGTTCTGCCAACCGCTTAGCAAGTTTTGAGTAGCTGAGCCATTCCGATAGGAAAGCCTCTGGTATGCTCCCGAGTCTGTGTCGCTGAGCATGGTTGGTGTCAAGGCAGTGGTAGGGACACTATATTTGGCCTTAGTGTCCCTGGATGAGGGAAGAAAATCGGCCACGATCCCTTTCCTGATCACTATCCTCCTGGGAGTATGCGCTTGTGAACATCAAGCGAAAACGCAACCAGGCTCTGCCGTGTTGTTCCCCATGGCCAAATAATCTGCCAGCACGCCGTGCTTGGGCTTGGGAGGAGAGCAGAGGAAATTGGTGATCGAAACATAGAAAATAGGTGCAGGAGTAGGCCATTCGGCCCTTCGAGCCTGCACCACCATTCAGTAAGATCATGGCTGATCATTCCCTCAGTACCCCTTTCCTGCTTTCTCTCCATACCCCTTGATCCCCTGAGCCATAAGGCCATATCTAACTCCCTCTTGAACATATCCAATGAACTGGCATCAACAACTCTCTGCAGCAGCGAATTCCACAGATTAACAACTCTGAGTGAAGAGGTTTCTTCTCATCTCAGTCCAAAATGGCCTACCCGTTATCCGAAGACTGTGTCCCCAAGTTCTGGACTTATCCAACATCGGGAACAATCTACCAGCATCTAATCTGTCCTGTCCCGTCAGAATTTTGTATGTTTCTATGAGATCCCCTGTCATCCTTCTAAACTCCAATGTTTTAAGGCCCAGTTGATCTAGTCTCTCCTCATATGTCAGCTCCTGACGGACCACGTTGCGGAATTGGAGCTGAAGGTGGATTCACTCTGGAGCATCCACGATGCTGAGAATGACGTGAATAGCACATTTAGTGAGTTGGTCTGAGTACAAGTAAAGGGCCCACAGCCAGATAGGGAATGGAAAACCAACAGGAAGGTAGTGCAAGGAAGGTAGTGCAGGGATCCCCTGCGGTCATCCCCCTGCAAAACAGATACACCGCTTTGAGTACTGTTGAGGGGGATGACTCATCAGGGGGGAGCAGCAGCAGCCAAGTTCATGGCACCATGGCTGGCTCTGCTGCACAGAAGGGCAAGAAAAAGAGTGGGAGAGTGATAGGGGAATAGATAGGCGTTTCTGCGGCCGCAACCGAGACTCCAGGATGGTATGTTGCCTCCCTGGTGCAAGGGTCAAGGATGTCTCGGAGCTAGTGCAGGACATTCTGAAAAGGGAGGGTGAACAGCCAGTTGTCGTGGTGCACATTGGTACCAATGATATGGGTAAAAAAACAGGATGAGGTCCTATGAGACGAATTTAAGGAGCTAGGAGCTAAATTTAAAAAGTAGGACCTCAAAAGTAGTCATCTCGAGATTGCTAACAGTGTCACGTGCTAGTCAGAGTAGGAATCACAGGATAGCTCGGATGATTACGTGGCTTGAGGAGTGGTACAGCAGGGAGGGATTCAAATTCCTGGGGCATTGGAACCGGTTCTGGGGGAGGTGGGACCAGTAGAAACCGGACGGTCTGCACCTGGGCAGGACTGGAACCAATGTCCAAGAAGGAGTGTTTGCTAGTGCTGTTGGGGAGGAGTTAAACTAATGGCAGGGGGATGGGAACCAATGCAGGGAGACAGAGGGAAACAAAATGGAGACAGAAGCAAAAGACAGAAAGGAGATGAGTAAAAGTGGAGGGCAGAGAAACCCAAGGCAAAAAACAAAAAGGGCCACTTTGCAGCAAAATTCTAAAGGGTCAAAGTGTGTTAAAAAGGCGAGCCTGAAGGCTCTGTGCCTCAATGCGAGGAGTATTCGGAATAAAGTGGACGAATTAACTGTGCAGATAGCAGTTAACGGATACGATGTGGTTGGCATCACAGAGATATGGCTCCAAGGTGACCAAGGCTGGGAACTCAACATCCAAGGGTATTCAATATTTAGGAAGGATAGACCGAAAGGAAAAGGAGGTGGGGTAGCGTTGCTGGTTAAAGAGGAAATTAATGCAATTGTAAGGAAAGACATTAGCTTGGATGATGTGGAATCGGTATGGGTGGAGCTACGGAATACCAAATTGCAGAAAACGCTAGTGGGAGTTGTGTACAGTAGTAGTGATGTTGGGGAGGCCAAAACAGGAAATTAGGGGTGCATGCAATAAAGGTGCAGCAGTTATCATTGGGTGACTTTAATATGCATATAGATTGGGCTAACCAAACTGGAAACAATATGGTGGAGGAGGATTTCCTGGAGTGCATAAGGGATGGTTTTCTAGACCAATATGTCGAGGAACCAACCAGGGGGGAGGCCATCTTAGACTGGTTGTTGTGTAATGAGAGAGGATTAATCAGCAATCTCATTGTGCGAGGCCCCTTGGGGAAGAGTGACCATAATATGGTGGAATTCTACATTAGGATGGAGAATGAAACCGTTAATTCAGAGACCATGGTCCAGAACTTAAAGAAGGTATTAACTTTGAAAGTATGAGGCGTGAATTGGCTAGGATAGACTGGCGAATGATGCTTAAGGGGTTGACAGTGGATGGGCAATGGCAGACATTTAGAGACCGCGTGGATGAAATACAACAATTGTACATCCCTGTCTGGCTATCAAGGGAAATCATGGATAGTATTAAAGCCAAGGAAGTGGCATACAAATTGGCCAGAAATAGCAGCGAACCTGGGGACTGGGAGAAATTTAGAACTCAGCAGAGGAGGACAAAGGGTTTGATTAGAGCAGGGAAAATAGAGTACGAGAGGAAGCTTGCAGGGAACATTAAAATGGACTGCAAAAGCTTCCATAGATATGTAAAGAGAAAAAGGTTACTAAAGACAAACATAGGTCCTCTGCAGTCAGAATCAGGGGAAGTCATAACTGGGAGCAAAGAAATGGCAGACCAATTGAACAAGTACTTTAGTTCGGTATTCACTTAGGAGGACACAAACAACCTTCTGGATATAAAAGGGGTCAGAGGGTCGAGTAAGAAGGAGGAACTGAGGGAAATCCTTATTAGTCGTGAAATTGTGTTGGGGAAATTGATGGGATTGAAGGCCGATAAATCCCCACGGCCTGATGGTCTGCATCACAGGGTACTTAAGGAGGTGGCCTTGGAAATAGCGGATGCATTGACAGTCATTTTCCAACATTCCATCGACTCTGGATCAGTTCCTATGAAGTGGAGGGTAGCCAATGTAACCCCACTTTTTAAAAATGGAGGAAGAGAGAAAACAGGGAATTATAGACCGGTCAGCCTGACAACGGTAGTGGGTAAAATGATGGAATCAATTATTAAGGATGTCATAGCAGCGCATTTGGAAAGAGGTGACATGATAGGTCCAAGTCAGCATGGATTTGTGAAAGGGAAATCATGCTTGACAAATCTTCTGGAATTTTTTGAGGATGTTTCCAATAGAGTGGACAAGGGGGAACCAGTTGATGTGGTGTATTTGGACTTTCAGAAGGCTTTCGATAAGGTCCCACACAAGAGATTAATGTGCAAAGTTAAAGCACATGGGATTGGGGGTAGTGTGCTGACGTGGATTGAGAACTGGTTGGCAGACAGGAAGCAAAGAGTAGGAGTAAATGGGTACTTTTCAGAATGGCAGGCAGTGACTAGTGGGGTACTGTAAGGTTCTGTGCTGGGGCCCCAGCTGTTTACATTGTAAATTAATGATTTAGACGAGGGGATTAAATGTATCTCCAAATTTGCGGATGACACTAAGTTGGGTGGCAGTGTGAGCTGCGAGGAGGATGCTATGAGGCTGCAGAGTGACTTGGATAGGTTAGGTGAGTGGGCAAATGCATGGCAGATGAAGTATAATGTGGATAAATGTGAGGTTATCCACTTTGGTGGTAAAAACAGAGAGACAGATTAGGAAATTATCTGAATGGTGACAGATTAGGAAAAGGGGAGGTGCAACGAGACCTGGGTGTCATGCTACATCAGTCATCGAAGGTTGGCATGCAGGTACAGCAGGCGGTTAAGAAAGCAAATGGCATGTTGGCCCTCATAGTGAGGGGATTTGAGTACAGGCGCAGGGAGTTGTTACTACAGTTATACAGGGCCTTGGTGATGCCACACCTGGAGTATTGTGTACAATTTTGGTCTCCTAACTTGAGGAAGGACATTCTTGCGATAGAGGGAGTGCAGCGAAGGTTCACCAGACTGATTCCCGGGATGGCGGGACTGACCTATCAAGAAAGACTGGATCAACTGGGCTTGTATTCACTGGAGTTCAGAAGAATGAGAGGGGATCTCATAGAAATGTTTAAAATTCTGACAGTTTTAGACAGGTTAGATGCAGGAAGAATGTTCCCAATGTTGGGGAAGTCCAGAACCAGGGATCACAATCTAAGGATAAGGGCTAAGCCATTTAGGACCGAGATGAGGAGAAACTTCTTCACCCAGAGAGTGGTGAACCTGTGGAATTCTCTACCACAGAAAGTTGTTGAGGCCAATTCACTAAATATATTCAAAAAGGAGTTAAATGTAGTCCTTACTACTAAGGGGGATCAAGGGGTATGGCGAGAAAGCAGGAATGGGGTACTGAAGTTGCATGTTCAGCATGAACTCATTGAATGGCGGTGCAGGCTCAAAGGGCCGAAAATGGCCTACTCCTGCACCTATTTTCTATGTTTCTATGTCAGTCCAGCCACCCTGAGAATCAGTCTGGTGAACTTTCGCTGCACTCCCTCAATAGCAAGAACGTCCTTCCTCAGATTCGGAGACCAAAACTGAACACAATATTCCAGATGAGGCCTCACCAAGGCCCTGTACAACTGCAGTAAGACCTTCGTGCTCCTATACTCAAATCCCCTAGCTATGAAGGTCTTCACCGCCTGCTGTACCTGCGTGCCCACTTTCAGTGACTGAGGAACCATGACACCCAGGTCTCGTTGCACCTCCCCTTTTCCTAATCTGCCACCATTCAGATAATAATCTGTCTTTGTTTTTGCCCCCAAAGTGGATAACCTCACATTTATCCACATTATACTGCATCTGCCATGCATTTGCCCACTCACCTAACCTGTCCAAGTCACCCTGCAGCCTCTTAGCGCCCCCCTCACAGCTCACGCCACCACCCAGTTTAGTGTCATCTGCAAACTTCGAGATATGACACTCAATTCCTTCATCCAAATCATTGATGTATGTTGTAAAGAGCTGGGGTCCCAGCACTGAGCCATGCGGCACTCCACTAGTCACTGCCTGCCATTCTGAAAAGGACCCATTTATCCCGACTCTATGCTTCCTGTCTGCCATCCAGTTCTCCATCCACGTCAGTATATTACCCCCAATACCATGTGCTTTGATTCTGCACACCAATCTCTTGTGTGGGACCTTGTCAAAACCCTTTTGAAAGTCCAAATACACCACGTCCACTGGTTCTCCCTTGTCCACTCTACTAGTTACATCCTCACAAAATTCCAGAAGATTTGTCGAGCATGATTTCCCCTTCATAAATCCATGCTGACTTGGACCGATCCTGTCACTGCTTTCCAAATGCGCTGCTATTTCATCCTTAATAATTAATTCCAACATTTTCCCCACCACTGATGTCGGGCTAACCGGTGTACAATTACCTGCTTACTCTCTCCCTCCCTTTTTATAAAGTAGTGTTTCATTATCCACCCTCCAGTCCATAGGAACTGATCCAGAGTCGATAGACTGTTGGAAAATGATCACCAATGCATCTACTATTTCTCGGGCCACTTCCTTAAGTACTCTGGGATGCAGACTATTAGGCCCCGGGGATTTATCGGCCTTCAATCACAACAATTTCCCTGACACAATTTCTCGCCTAATGAGGATATCCTTCAGTTCCTCCTCACTGGACCCTCGGTCCCCTAGTTCTTCCGGAAAGTTATGTGCCTTCCTTCGTGAAGACAGAATCAAAGTATTTGTTCAGTTGGTTTGCCATTTCCCTGTTCCCCATTATGAATTCCCCTGATTTTGACTGCAAGGGACCTGCATTAGTCTTCACTAATCTTTTTCTCTTCACATATCTATAGAAGCTTTTGCAGTCAGTTTTTATGTTCCCGGCAAGCTTCTTCTCGTACTCTATTTTCCCCCTCTTAATTAAACCCTTTGTCCTTCTCTGTTTTAAATTTTTCCCAGTCCTCAGGTTTGCTGCTTTTTCTGGCCAATTTATATGCCTCCTCCTTGGATTTAACACTATCCTTAATTTCTCTTGTTAGCCACGGTTGAGCCACCTTCCCCGTTTTATTTTTACTCCAGGCAGGGATGTACAATTGTTGAAGTTCATCCATGTGATCTTTAAATGTTTGCCATTGCCTATCTTGCGTCAATCCTTTATGAATCATTTGCCAGTCTATTCTAGCCAATTCATGCCTCACACCATCAAAGTTACCTTTCCTTAAGTTCAGGACCCTAGTTTCTGAATTAACTGTGTGACCCTCCATCCTAATAAAGAATTCTACCATGTTATGGTCACTCTTCCCCAAGGGGTCTCGCACAACAAGATTGCTAATTAGTCCTTTCTCATTACACATCACCCAGTCTAGGATGGCCAGCTCCCTGGTTGGTTCCTCGACATATTGGTCTCTCAAACATTCCCTAATACACTCCAGGAAATCCTCCTCCACCGCATTGCTACCAGTTTGGTTAGCCCAATCAATACATAGATTAAAGTCGTCCATGATAACTGCTGTACCTTTATTGCATGCATCCCTAATTTCTTGTTTGATACTGTCCCCAACCTTACTACTACTGTTTAGTGATCTGTACACAATTCACACTCGCGTTTTCTGCCCCTTGGTATTCCGTAGCTCCACCCATACCGATTCCACATCATCCAAGCTAATGTCCTTTCTTACTATTGCATTAATTTCCTCTTTAACCAGCAATGCCACCCCGCCTCCTTTTCCTTTCTGTCTGTCCTTCCTAAATGTTGAATACCCCTGGATGTTGAGTTCCCAGTCTTGGTCACCCTGGAGCCATGTCTCCGTGATGCCAATTACATCATCACATCCGTTAACTGCTATCTGCGCAGTTAATTCGTCCACCTTATTCCGAATACTCCTCGCATTAAGGTACAGAACCTGCAGGCTTGTCTTTCAAACACACTTTGCCCTTTTAGAATTTTGCTGTAATGTGGCCCTTTTTGCTTTTTGCCTTGGGTTTCTCTGCCCTCCACTTTTACTTTTCTTCATTCTATCTTTTGCTTCTGCCCCCATTCTATTTACCTCTGTTTCCTGCATAGGTTCCCATCCCCCTGCCATATTAGTTTAACTCCTCCCCAGCAGCACTAGCAAACACTCCCCCTGGGACATTGGTTCTGGTCCTGCCCAGGTGCAGACCGTTGGGTTTGTACTGGTCCCACCTCCCCCAGAACCAGTTCCAATGTCCCAGGAATTTGAATTCCTCCCTTCTACACCACTCCTGAAGCCACGTATTCATCTGAGCTCTCCTGCGATTCCTACTCTGACTAGCACGTGGCACTGGTTGCAATCCTGAGCTTACTACTATTGAGGTCCTACCTTTTAAATTTAGCTCCTAGCTCCCTAAATTCGTCTTGTAGGACCTCCCATGTTTTTTTACCTATATTATTGGTACCTATGTGCACCACAACAACTGGCTGTTCACCCTCCTTTTTCAGAATGCCCTGCATCGGTCCGAGGCATCCTTGACCCTTGCACCAGGGAGGCAACATACCATCCTGGAGTCTCGATTGCGGCCGCAGAAACGTCTATCTATTCCCCTTACAATTGAACCAGGAGAAAGCAAGTTCTGAAGCTACTGTGGGATTCTTAAGTTTTAAACCACGGAGTAGCCAAACATATAACTGGCGTAAGATCTGCCGCCTGTTAGATAAACTGCCCGATCGTCTTTCATGTTGACTTTGATCCATAATGCCAGCTTTATGCTCAGGCAGCAACTTGAAATTTTACCCGTACTTGTCTTGTGATTGCATTGTATGTCAAGAAACTCGACACCATCCAGGACAACGCAGCCCGCTTGATCGGCAGTCCATTCACCACCTTAACAATCCACTCCCTTCATCACTGGCACACCGTGGCTGTAGTGTGTGTGATCTACATGATGCACTGCAGCAACTTATCAAGGTTTCTTTGGCAGCACCTCCCAAACTCATCTCCCCCACCAACTAGAAGGACGAGGGCAGCAGGCACATGGGAACACCATCACCTCCAAGGCACAAAACATCCTGACATATCGCCGTTCCTTTGTCATCACAATCCTGGAATTCCCAACCCAACAGCACTTTTGGAGTAGCCACACCTCACAGACTGCAGCGATGCAGGCAGCCCACCACCATCTTCTTGTGGGCACATTTAGGGATGGGCAATAAATGCCAGCCTTGCTAGCAACACCGATATCCAGACAATGAATATATATTTTTTTAAACCCTGTCAGAGGGTACATGCGGATTTAAAGAAATGCAATTGTAAATGAGTGGCAGGGCTTTTGTTTAGCTCTAGGTCCTTAATGGGGACCAAGCTGGGCCTTGCTGTATGCCACAGGACCTTTGTGTGATGTAACCTTATCCATGTTATATGAAGTACAAAGAAAGATAGCTTGTTATTCCTTCAACCTCCACAAACAAACTAATGAATAGGGAAAATGCCAAATCCCAAGAGGAATAAGTTCTGCATTTAGGAGTTATGCAAAATTCAGCAACCACATGAGAAGATGGCTTTCCCCACTAAGGCCTTATTGATTTTTTTACATCTCTGTTCCTTTTGTCCCATCATTGGTAACAGTTGTCATCTTTGGTACACTTGAGAAAGTAAATCCAACATTTTTTACTTGGTTCTTGTATGGATCTATCATGTTTAAATTGTTTATAGTCCTCTTGGAAAGGAATCTGTGGTCACATGGCTACTGGGAGATGCCATATTCTTGAGGAAAAGTATACAGGTGGCTTTTTCCTGTTTATGACTTTTGGATGAGTGATCACTTTAAATGTGGCGATACAGGTATGATAGTAATCTAACCAATCATATTTTTAGATATCGTGGTTCTTGTTGCTCAAATTAAAATCTGGTTGGCAAGGGTGAAGTCGTGAGATCGGGGAAGAGTAAACATTAGAACTATAAATTACATGGTATTCTATAGGATACAGTAAAGGGAAAGGATTTGGGTGGACTGATGGACAGATCATTGTGCAGACCGTTTCAATGTGCAACAGTAAATATGCCAAATTAAAACTGGACTTGTGTAGCACACGGAATAGAACACAAATCACGGGATTTGATACCAAACCTAAAGAAAGAATTGACTCATCCATATCTGGAATACTCTGTAGATTATAGTCACCACAGTACAGGAAGGACATAATGCCACTGGAAATGCACAACTTCTGTAACTTGCCATCAGACACTGAGCTACATGGAAACATAGAAAATAGGTGCAGGAGTAGGCCATTCGGCCCTTCGAGCCTGCGCCGCCATTCAATGAGTTCATGGCTGAACATGCAACTTCAGTACCCCATTCCTGCTTTCTCACCATACCCCTTGATCCCCCTAGTAATAAGGACTACATCTAACTCTTTTTTGAATATATTTAGTGACTTGGCTTCAACAACTTTCTGTGGTGGAGAATTCCACAGGTTCACCACTCTCTGGGTGAAGAAGTTTCTCCTCATCTCGGTCCTAAATGGCTTACCCCTGGTTCTGGACTTCCCCAACATTGGGAACATTCTTCCTGCATCTAACCTGTCTAAACCCGTCAGAATTTTAAACATTTCTATGAGATCCCCTCTCATTCTTCTGAACTCCAGTGAATACAAGCCCAGTTGATCCAGTCTTTCTTGATAGGTCAGTCCTGCCATCCCGGGAATCAGTCTGGTGAACCTTCGCTGCACTCCCTCAATAGCAAGAATGTCCTTCCTCAAGTTAGGAGACCAAAATTGTACACAATACTCCAGGTGTGGCCTCACCAAGGCCCTGTACAACTGTAGCAACACCTCCCTGCCCCTCTACTCAAATCCCCTCGCTATGAAGGCCAACATGCCATTTGCTTTCTTAACCGCCTGCTGTACCTGCATGCCAACCTTCGATGACTGATGTACCATGACACCCAGGTCTTGTTGCACCTCTCCTTTTCCTAATCTGTCACCATTCAGATAATAGTCTATCTCTGTTTTAACCTCACATTTATCCACATTATACTTCATCTGCCATGCATTTGCCCATTCACCTAACCTATCCAAGTCACTCTGCAGCCTCATAGCATCCTCCTCGCAGCTCTCACTGCCACCCAGCTTAGTGTCATCTGCAAATTTGGAGATATTACATTTAATCCCCTCGTCTAAATCATTAATGTACAATGTAAACAGCTGGGGCCCCAGCACAGAACCTTGCGTTACCCCACTAGTCACTGCCTGCCATTCTGAAAAGTACCCATTTACTCCTACTCTTTGCTTCCTGTCTGCCAACCAGTTCTCAATCCACGTCAGCACACTACCCCCAATCCCATGTGCTTTAACTTTGTCTCTTGTGTGGGACCTTGTCGAAAGCCTTCTGAAAGTCCAAATATACCACATCAACTGGTTCTCTCTTGTCCACTCTACTGGAAACACCCTCAAAAAATTCCAGAAGATTTGTCAAGCATAATTTCCCTTTCACAAATCCATGCTGACTTGGACCTATCATGTCACCTCTTTCCAAATGCACTGCTATGACATCCTTAATAATTGATTCCATCAGTTTACCCACTAATGTCAGGCTGTTTTCTGTTTTCTCTCTCCCTCCATTTTTAAATAGTGGGGTTACATTGGCTACCCTCCACTCGATAGGAACTAATCCAGAGTCAATGGAATGTTGGAAAATGACTGTCAATGCATCCGCTATTTCCAAGGCCACCTCCTTAAGTACTCTGGGATGCAGTCCATCAGGCCCTGGGGATTTATCGGTCTTCAATCCCATCAATTTCCCCAACACAATTTCCCGACTAATAAGATTTCCCTCAGTTCCTCCTTCTTACTATACCCTCTGACATCTTTTATATCCGGAAGGTTGTTTGTGTCCTCCTTAGTGAATACCGAACCAAAGTACTTGTTCAGTTGGTCTGCCATTTCTTTGTTCCCCGTTATGACTTCCCCTGATTCTGACTGCAGAGGACCTATGTTTGTCTTTAGTAACCTTTTTCTCTTTACATATCTATAGAAACTTTTGCAGTCCGGAGAGACTGTAGGAGCTGAGTTTGTTTTCAATGGAGAAGACTGAGCAGGGATCGTATTCAGGAAATTTAAGTTTGACAAATTAAACCCTGAAACATTAATTACCTTGACCCTAAGAGTGACATCAAAAGGGCATGGGGTGGAGCTTGGATGGGGGGAGGAGAATGATCAGATAGAGCTCGCATACAAATGGGGTTGAGGAATGGTCAGCTCCGGTAGAATGATGTCACATTGAGGATGGTGATGGTGGACAAGGTACCATTGTGAATTTTGAGAGGGTTGAACCAGCATTTCAGAGCAATATCGATTGGGGATATTGAGTGTGAACTGTGTAGTCTGTTTTTTTTAACGCAGATTGCTATTTTGCTGGTGATTGCTTGTGTGAATGTTGGGGAGCAGTAACACTTGCTACTGCTGTGGCTACTTGAACGGCAACGTGAGTGTGATCAATGGTGCTTTGTACTTGGGGAATCCCACACTAACGTCAGGAAAAATTGGGTTTTCTTCTTCAGCTAGTGCTGCATGCCGGTGTTGAACCTGATATATATGTGGGAGGATGGTCAAGGAGCACCTGTTATTTATGTGATGCAGTAGTGAGCTGCATGATGGCTGTCATTGTTTTGCAACATACATATATTAGCTTAACTTCTCCCGACCCCCCCCTGCCTGCAGTTCGGTATCCAGAAGCTTGGACCAATTTATACATAGCTTCTGAATCCAAATCTTGATGTCAATTAGAAATGTCCCAATAGTGGTCTCTGAGCAATTTAATCCGCTTTTAACCCCCCCCCCCCCCAGCACTGTCCCATTGACATTTCTACCCATGAATCAATTTCTCCTCCATTGCTAGGTTTCACTCTTGAATCCCTATCGCTTTTAAGTGGCAATCTTCACAAAACTATATTGAAGACTTCAATTCAGCAATCGTATTGCTGTCCAGGTATGGTCTGCTTACATATAGTGGCTCGCAGTCCAAATAGGTGACATGTCAGCAGTATTCGTGTTGTATTGGACGGTGCGCATGCAGAGGCTGAACTCCAGGACATAGTCGACGTATTTACTGAGGCGTACAAAACTATGGGCCTTTCACTAAACATCTGTAAGACAAAGGTCCTCCACTAGCCTGTCCTTGCCGCACAGCACTGTCCCCCAGACATCAAGATCCACGGCGCGGCCCTGGACCACTTCCCATACCTCGGGAGCCTTTTATCAACAAGAGCAGGCATTGATGCTGAGGTTCAACACTGCTTCCAGTGCGACAGTGCAGCCTTTGAATGCCTGAGTAAAAGAGTGTTTGAAGACCAGGCCCTCAAAACTGCCACCAAGCTCATAGTCTACAGGGCTGTAGTAATACCCGCCCTCCTGTAAGGTTCCGAGACATGGATCATGTACAGTTGACACCTCAAGTCGCTGGAGAAATACCACCATCGTTGTCTCTGCAAGATTTTGCAAACCCCCTGGAAGGACAGACGCACCAACATTAGCATCCTCGACCAGGCCAACATCCCCAGCATTGAAGCACTGACTACACTTGATCAGCTCCGCTGGGCAGGCCACATAGTTTGCATGCCAGACACGAGACTCCCAAAGCAAGCGCTTTACTTGGAACTCCTTTACAACAAATGAGCCAAAGGTGGGCAGCGGAAATGTTACAAGGACACCCTCAAAGCCTCCCTGATAAAGTGCAACATCCCCACTGACACCTGGGAGTCCCTGGCCAAAGACCGCCCTAAGTGGAGGAAGTGCATCCGGGAGGGCGCTGAGCACCTCTAGTCTCGTCGTCGAGAGCATGCTGAAATCAAGCGCAGGCAGTGGAAAGAGCTTGTGGCAAACCAGTCCCACCCACCCCTTCCCTCAACGACAATCTGTCTTACCTGTGACAGAGACTGTGGTTCTCGTATTGGACTATTCAGTCACCTGAGAACTCATATTTTAAAGAGTGGAAGCAATTCCTCCTCGATTCCGAGGGACTGCCTATGATTGATTGGTTAGCAAAACATTTTGAAGGTTCACCTCCTATACCCTCAAACCTCTTGGGCTGCAATTTCTTGCTCTGCCTCTCAAATTTCCAGCAGAGTGAGACTTGACTTGATGGTATATTAATGCTATATTTTGCTCTACTCACCCCAAACTCCTGATATATCCCTCTGGTGCAATGCTTTAACACCACTTTCAGTTGTGTGAAGTAATCTGATGTGCAAATAAAGCAAATCCTAAGTAAATTTGCATTTTCAGCAAAAATACCAATAATAGGTTAATTGGTCACTTATCTCATTGCTGTTTATAGAACCTGGTTATGTGCACATTGATGGCTGTGCTTATCTGTGTAAGTGGCTGCCCTTCAAAAGCAACTCTTTTGTCTTTTAAATACTTTTGAAGATGTGAAAAGAGCGATTACAAATTCTTACACTTCATTTTTTTTTTCTTTTTCCCTCTTCCTCCTTCTTCTCACCCCTTATCTTCCACTCTCCCTCCCTATCTTTCTCTTCTCCCATCCCCTCCTAGGGGTGCCAACTCTGCTTGGATGTATTCTGGGAAGTTTCATGACCCCTGATCTACCAACCCCCACCATTGATCACCTGACACATCCATCCTCTTGGTGCACCGCCTTCCCGCGCCAATTGTAAAGTAAACCGTCTCTTCGTTACCCGATTGGTATTTTCCCTCGTGGCCCTATGATTTTTTTCCTGGGGTGCTGGCGGCAATAATCCGGGAGATTATTCTTTAATTGCTGGAGACTCCTGGGCGGGTGGGAAATTCTACCCCCTCCCCCTTATCTTTCTCTTCCCTTTGACTTCCTCCTCCCTCTCCCACCCTGTCAGTTTTTTTTCTCTCTCCTTTTTCCACCCTCAGTCTTTTTTTTATTGAGGACAGAAATTTAGACCCAGGATCACTTTGAACAGTGCCGGGGATAAAAATTAGCCCGCAGTGCTAATTAACAAAATTGCTACACCTTAACACACCTGTGGCATATCCGTTAGCAGATTTGCATTCCCAGATTATGCATTTACCCAGTGCGCTAGGGATGTTGCCTGAAATTTCCGAAAGGAACAGCCCGTTGGTGATTTTACAGATTTGGTTGGTCTGCCGAGCATTCCTTCCAAATAAAGAACAGCTTCTCACTTGCCAAATTCTGCCATTTAATGAACTGTATGATTTCTTTCCTCTTCTCAAATTCCTTTCTTAAGACGATTCTCTGTATATAAAGTAGGAATAAAAGCAGAATTGGACCATTTTAGATCTTTTAAATTTATATCCATATGGATAGAGAAGGCTCAATTTAAGGCTCAAAAAAGATTAAATGCTTTTTTTCAAATCTTGTGCTCTGTGTATGTGGGATTGTGTTATCCATTTGGTGGTTGGGGCATTGTGATCCAGGCCTGGCCCAGTTGTAGATCTAGAAACTTCGTCGCGCCAGTTTAGGCAGCAAAGCCAGGCCACCTGAAATGATCAGTATAGTGCTTAACCAAGGATGGGTGGAGTGTGGTAGTTGCCATATAAGGAAACGGGTCACATGGTCACAGGTCTCAGCAATAGAACGAAAACAGCAGGTTAGTTGAGCTGAGTCAGAGCAGCACACACATGGTCTAAAATGCCGACCAACTTCACTGTTCTACCAGTGGACGACGAAGGAGACCCGAAGGAGGGGACAAGTCTCGGTGTGGTGAACGACCCTTCCAGTGAGTGTGAGCAAGTTATAAAACAAAACTCTGTGGCTAGAGCTAAAAGCTCATTAAACAATGGGAACAGCAGGTTGCAACAGGCAGGTAGATGGATCCTCCCACTCAGCTAACTTGAGCAGCAGGAATTTTATCTCTTCCCAGAGAACTAGCCAGGTGTGGTTGGCTTTGCTAAACTTCTTTTAAGGGTAGTTGTGCTGATTTTTCAAAATTCATTTGTGAACGGTATAAACTGCAGTGTCTCAATCTTTTGAAGCGAGTTTTCTGGGAACTCCAAACAGAGCTGCACACTTAGAGTTGAGTATCTGTAGTATTTTGCTTTTTGTTTTACCGTTCAGTATCTTTGGTTTTTCTGGTAACTGTGAGCTGATGGTTCCAGTAATAAAGTCAGCAACTAGTACACAATACCGGGGTCTGCTTATTGTTGTGCTTTTTGATGTCTCCATTCTCTGCATTCTGTGCTTGTAAGCCCTCATTTGTTCCTTGTAATCAAAATTATATTATCTAAATACCTTTTAAAGTGTTGGGGCCAGATTCCACAGTTTAAAGTGATAGTGTTTGATTTGATAGAAATAAATTAATTAGTTCCCACAGAAATCATAGAACTAAGCAGCAGGTTAATGTTTGAAGTGACAAAGCTACAAACTCTGACCATAGTGTGTTATACACAGTATTTTGTTTTCATCAAGTTCTGTTTTTGAGATCTGTGTTTAAAAAGTAATCCCCTGTCTCATGTCTTTTGTTAGCTGAACAGCTGTTCAGCTATCGGTTACAAACGTAATTCAAATGAAATGGGCATTGATGCATTGAACAAAGACTTTTGTTAAGAGCGCTATCTTTATTTTGACGGGTGGCATTCAAAAGCAACGAAGTTATGCTTCAGTTGTCCAGCGCCTTGGTCACACCCCATCTGGAATACTGGCCCAGAATTTGCGGTCAGCGGCAAAGCAAAGGTGTTTACGGTTGGTTCCGATGTAAGCTTCGCACAAGATTTCATGTTCGCTGTGTCAAAGTTTGGGTTTTCCAACGTAATGCAAATCAATGGAGTATAGTGGGGATCCCCTAGTGCGAGCTGCTGTAATGTTAACGAGCGGTCCAAGCAGCCAATCAAACCGCAGAATTTTCACACAGCTAACAAGGAAGTGTGGGTAAGGTCTTAAAACTAAATTTTTAAAAAATGTTGGAGAGAGCAAAACAACGATGGGGGCTCGCACGAGGAAAAGACAAACCTGAAATAAAGGTGAACAAACTTTTTTTTACAAAAAAGGATTAAAACAAAAGTTTCTTAAATTTTAATTTTTATTAAAATGGATACATTTGACACTGCACAAATTTTTTTAAGGGTCATAACCTTTGTTTATCAGTCAATATGCTGTTTAAAAACTCAGTTACACCTAATCCAAAAGGTCTAACTTTTAGTGGGGAATTTAACAGCGTGCTTACTGCAGAAGAGCCAAAGTTTTCATCAGTTTCCCTGATTTGAGAGATTACACTGATGGCTCTGTGGTGGTGGTGTGGGGACACATGCAGCTGATGATGTGGAATCTGTATGGGTAGAGCTGCAGAACACCAAAGGGCAGAAAACGCTAGTGGGAGTTGCGTACAGACCACCAAACAGCAGTAGTGAGGTTGGGGATGGCATCAAACAGGAAATTAGGGATGCGTGCAATAAAGGTACAACAGTTATCATGGGTGACTTTAATCTACATATAGATTGGGCTAACCAAACTGGTAGCAATACGGTGGAGGAGAATTTCCTGGAGTGTATAAGGGATGGTTTTCTAGACCAATATGTCGAGGAACCAACTAGAGAGCTGGCCATCCTGGACTGGGTATTATGTAATGAGAGAGGATTAATTAGCAATCTTGTTGTGCGAGGCCCATTGGGGAAGGGTGACCATAATTCTTCATTTAAGATGGAGAGTGACACAGTTAATACAGAGACTAGGGTCCTGATCTTAAAGAAAGGTAACTTCGATGGTACGAGACGTGAATTGGCTAGGATAGACTGGCGAATGATACTTAAAGGGTTGATGGTGGATAGGCAATAGCAGACATTTAAGGATCATGGATGAACTACAACAATTGTACATCCCTGTCTGGCGTAAAAATAAAAAAGGGAAGGTGGCTCAACTGCGGCTAACAAGGGAAATTAGGGATAGTGTTCAATCCAAGAAAGAGGCATATAAGTTGGCCAGAAAAAGCAGCAAACCTGAGAACTGGGAGAAATTTAGAATTCAGTAGAGGAAGACAAAGGGTTTAATTAGGAAGGGGAAAATAGAGTTATAAAGTAAGTTTGCAGGGAACATAAAAACTGACTGCAAAAGCTTCTATAGATATGTGAAGAGAAAAAGATTGGTGAAAATAAATGTAGGTCCCTTGCAGTCAGAATGAGGTGAATTTATAATGGTGAACAAAGAAATGGCAGACCAATTGAACAAATACTTTGGTTCTGTCTTCACTAAGGAAGACACAAACAACCTTCTGGAAATAGTAGGGGACCGAGGGTCGAGCGAGGAGGAGGAATTGAAGGAAATCCTTATTAGTCAGGAAATTGTGTTAGAGAAATTGATGGGATTGAAAGCCGATAAATCCCCAAGGCCTGATAGTCTGCATCCCAGAGTACTTAAGTAAGTGGCCCTAGAAATAGTGGATGCATTGGTGGTCATTTTCCAACATTCTATAGACTCTGGATTAGTTCCTATGGATTGGAGGGTAGCTAATGTAACCCCACTTTTTAAGAAAGGAGGGAGAGAGAAAACTAAATTATAGACCGGTTAGCCTGACATTGGTAGTGGGGAAAATGTTGAATCAATTATTGAAGATGTAATAGCAGCGCATTTGGAAAGCAGTGACAGGATCGGTCCAAGTCAGCATGGATTTATGAAAGGGAAATCATGCTTGACAAATCTTCTGGAATTTTTTGAGGATGTAACTAGTAGAATGGCTAAGGGAGAACCAGTGGATGTGCTGTATTTGGACTTTCAAAATGCTTTTGACAAGGTCCCACACAAGCACATGGTATTGGAGGTAATGTATTGACGTGGATTGAGAACTGGTTGGCAGATAGAAAGCAAAGAGTGGGAATAAACGGGTCCTTTTCAGAATGGCAGGCAGTGACTAGTGGAGTACCGCAATAGATCCCAGCTATTTACAACATACATTCAATTCCTTTGTCTAAATCATTAATGTAATATCTCCCAGTTTGCAGATGACACTAAGCTGGGTGGCAGTGTGAGGAGGGTGTTAAGAGGCTGCAGGGTGACTTGGACAGGTTAGGTGAGTGGGCAAATACATGGCAGATGCAGTATAATGTAGATAAATGTGAGGTTATCCACTTTGGTGGCAAAAACAGGAAGGCAGAATATTATCTGAATGGTGACCGATTAGGAAAAGGGGAGGTGCAACGAGACCTGGGTGTCATGGTACATCAGTCATTGAAAGTTGGCATGCATGTTGGCCTTCATAGCGAGAGGATTTGAGTATAGGAGCAGGGAGGTCTTACTGTAGTTGTACAGGGCCTTGGTGAGGCCACACCTTGAATATTGTGTACAGTTTTGGTCTCCTAATCTAAGGAAGAACATTCTTGCTGTTGAAGGAGTTCAGCGAATGTTCACCAGACTGATTCCCGGGATGGCAGGACTGACATATGAAGAAAGACTGGATCGACTAGGCTTATATTCACTGGAATTTAAAAGAATGAGAGGGGATCACATAGAAACATATAAAATTCTGACTGGATTGAGCCATTTAGAGCCGAGATGAGGAGAAACTTCTTCACTCGGAGAATTGTGAACCTGTAGAATGTTGTTGATGCCAGTTTGTTAGATATATTCAAAAGGGAGTTAAATGTGACCCTTGCGGCTAAAGGGATCAAGGGGTATGGAGAGAAAGCAGGAATGGGGTACTGAAGTTGCATGATCATATTGAATGGTGATGCAGGCTCGAAGGGCCGAATGGCCTTCTCCTGCACCTATTTTCTATGTTTCGCCAGGTGTGCCTACTGCCAAATTAGAAGCCAGCAACTTCTGGCTATGCATGACCGCTGCCTAAAATGGGCGTTATAGGCAGCCTGCAAATGCAAATCGGGTCCTAATGTCGGCTGTAGGACCCAGATCCAAATTGATTATTAAATGGGTTTTCAGTGGTTTTGAAGGCTGCTCCAAACAGAGAAATATTTTAATACTTCAATTTCTGTGGGTCAGGAGTGTGCCCCACCTCCCTTCAAATGAATGAGAGGAAGGTTCAGAACATAGAATCATAGAATGATGCAGAACAGAAGGAAGCCATTTGGCCCAACGTGCCTGTGCCAACTATTTGAAAAAGCTCTCCAATTAGTCTCACTTGCCTGCTCTTTCCTCAGAGTGCTATTTTCTTCTCCAAGTATTTATCCAATTCCCTTTTAAATGTTACAGTTGAATCTGCTTCCACTACTCTTTCCCATAACCGAGGCTGGCACTGCAGTACCGAGGGAGTGTCCTAATGTCTGAGTTGCTGTTCTTCAGATGAGATGTTAAATTGAGATCCAGTTGGCCCTCTTGGGATGTAAAAGGTCCTATGGCTCTACTTGAAGAGCAGGGAAGTGCTCCCAGCATTCTCATCTAACCTTTACCCCTCAACTAACGCCACAAAAAGACACATGAACTGACGATGCTGCTTCTTGTTTGAGGGACCTTGCTGTGCTCAAATTGCCTGCCATATTTGCTGACATAACAATAGTGACTACTCTTAAATAATTAACATTTAAAAAAATGTTTTGTGACGTCTCAAGGATGTGTAAGGTGCTATATAAATGAAGGTTCTTTTGTTTGTTCGTTGATGCCAATGAATCCTCCTGGAGGAGGTGGTGTGAAGGTGGCGTGGACCTATTGAATCGTAAATAAATGTAAAAAAAAATCCAAAGTAATGAGTTCCTCTTTAGTAAGCACTTAAAGCATTTAAAGGGGACACTGTTGGATATTAAAATTAAAGTTAAAATCCTGCAGTGGAGGATGGAATGATCGTGGAATTCAAATTATTCTAGCAAAAGGGAGCCAAAGATTGGCAGCGGCTATGCTCTGAAATTTTTGAACTCAATGTTGAGTCCAGAAGGCTGTAAAGTGCCTAAACGAAAGATGAGGTGCTGTTCCTAGAGCTTCCATTGAGCTTCGTTGGAACAGTGTAGGAGGATGGAGAGGTCAGAGTGGGAATGGAGTGGAGAATTAAAGTGACAGGCGACTGGAAGCTTGGGGTCAAACTTGCGGACTGAACAGAGGTGCTCCACAAAGCGGTCACCCAATCTGCATTTGGTCTCCCCAATGTAGAGGACACCACCTTGTGAGCAGCGAATATAATATACTAAATTGAAAGCAGTACAAGTAAATCACTGTTTTACCTGGAAGGAATTTTTGGGGCCCTGGATAGTGAGAAGGGAGGAGGTAAAAGGGCAGGTGTTACATCTCCTGCGCTTGCACGGAAAGGTGCCATGGGAAGGGGAGAGGGTGCTGTGGTGACTGCGGAATGGACCAGGGTGTCGCGGAGGAAGCAGTCCCTTCAGAATGCTGAGAGGGGAGGGGAAGATGTGATTGGTGGTGGGATCATGCTGGAGGTGACGGAGGATGATTCGTTGAATGTGGAGGCTGGTGGGGTGAAAGGTGTGAGGACAAGGGGAACACTGTCATGGTTCTGAGAGGGAGGGGAAGGGGAAGGGGTGAGAGTAGAATTGCGGGAAATAGAACAGACTCGGTCGAGGGCCATGTTAACCACGGCGGAGGGGAATCTTCTGTGGAGGAAAAACAAAGACATGTTGGAGGCACTAGTGTGAAAGGTGCCGTCGTCGGAGCAGATGCGACGGAGACAGAGAAACTGGAAGAATGGAATGTAGTTCTGTGGGGTGGGAGAAAGTATTGTGTTCCTAACACAGATGAGGCTGCACACAGGGAGGTTGAAGTAACAGTGACCTTAGTCTTTAATAAGACACTCCAGAGTGAGGAACAGGCCTTGGGGGCCGGCTTATATACAGTGCTCCCAAGGGATGCTGGGATCCCTTGGGACTTCAAGGGATGAGCTCCCTGGTGGCGGAACATGGGAGTGCATGCTTTACAGATACTCAACATCACTCCCCCCTCTTTCTCCCCACCCCCCCCCCCCCCAGGACCCCAAAGTCAAAGTGAAAACTATTTACAAGGTGAGGCAGTCGGGAGCCTTTCTTTCCCTGGTGGACCGCCTCAGTACAAATGTCTGTTCTGGTGTATTGGTTGTGCCCTCACTGGGCTGGTGTGTTTTTGGCCCTGCAGGGCTGCTAGGTGAGCCTGGCCTTGCTGGGCTGTTGGGCGTGATGGGTTCGATTTCCTGGTCCGGGGTGGTGGTGTTGATCCTTTGGGTGTGTGTTGTGGGCTCGAACAAGGTGATGTCTGTTGTGGGTTGTTCAGGGCAGTCTGTGAACTGCAGCCTTGTTTGGTCCAGGTGCTTTCTGCAAATTTGTCCATTGTCTAGTTTGACTACAAACACCCTATTCCCTTCTTTAGCTATCACCGTGCCCGCAATCCACTTGGGACCATGTCCATAGTTTAGCACATACACGAGGTCATTTAGATCAATTTCCCGTGACACAGTGGCGCGACCATCGTTTATATTTTGTTGTTGCTGCCGCCTGCTCTCTACCTGATCATGCAGGTTGGGGTGAACCAGCGAAAGTCTGGTTTTAAGTGTCCTC
Source organism: Pristiophorus japonicus (assembly GCF_044704955.1). Lineage (NCBI taxonomy): Eukaryota > Metazoa > Chordata > Chondrichthyes > Pristiophoridae > Pristiophorus > Pristiophorus japonicus. The sequence continues at coordinate 35,080,268 of NC_091981.1, read as the reverse complement.
TACATGAGTAGCTCAGCCGGGGGCACCCCTGTGAGCGAGTGGGGTCTCGTGCGGTAGCTGAGCAGTACTTGGGACAGGCAGGTTTGGAGTGAGCCTTCTGTGACTCGTTTAAGGCTCTGTTTGATTGTTTGTACTGCCCGCTCTGTCTGCCCATTGGAGGCTGGTTTAAACGGGGCCAAGGCGACATGTTTGATCCCATTGTGGGTCATGAATTCTTTAAATTCGGCGCTGGTAAAACATGGCCTGTTGTCACTGACCAGTATGTCAGGCAGGTCATGGGTAGCAAACATGGCCCTCAGGCTTTCAATGGTGGCGGTGGCGGTGCTTCCCGACATTATTTCACATTCAATCCATTTTGAAAAAGCATCCACCACCACCAGGAACATTTTATCGAGAAAAGGGCCCGCATAGTCGACATGGATCCTCGACTGTGGTCTGGAGGGCCAGGACCACAAACTTAGTGGTGCCTCTCTAGGCGCGTTGCTCAACTGAGCACATAAGCTGCATTGCCGTACACAGGACTCTAAGTCAGAGTCGGTACCGGGCCACCACACGGGATCTGGCTATCGCTTTCATCATTACTATACCCGGGTGTGTGCTGTGGAGATCCGAGATGAACGTCTCCCTGCCCTTTTTTGGTATCACTATGCGGTTACCCCACAACAGGCAGTCTGCCTGAATGGACAGCTCGTACTTTCGCCGCTGGAACTGCTTGATTGGCTGTTACATTTCAACGGGGATGCTGGCCCAGCTCCCATGCAGTACACAGCTTTTTATTAGGGACAGCAGAGGATCTTGGCTGGTCCAAGTCCTAATCTGGCGGGCCATGACAGGTGATTTATCATTTTCAAACGCTTCCATGACCATTAACAAGTCTGCGGGCTGCGCCACCATCAAGTTTGCAGGCTGCGCCATTTCCACCCCCGTGGTGGGCAATGGTAGCCGACTGAGAGCATCCGCACAGTTCTCTGTGGCGGATGGTATAGTTATACGCTGATGGCGCGAGTGCCCACCTTTGTATGCGGGCTGAGGCATTAGTATTTATCCCCTTGTTTTCAGCGAACAGGGATGTGAGGGGCTTGTGATCGGTTTCCAGCTCAAATTTGAGGCCAAACAGGTAGTGATGCATTTTCTTTACCCTGAACACACACTAATGCCTCTTTCTCAATCATGCTGTAGGCCTTCTCTGCCTTAGACAAGCTCCTGGAAGCATTGGCGACAGGTTGCAACTTCCCCGCAATGTTGGCTTGTTGTAATGCACACCTGAGTCCGTACAGCGACGCATCACATGCTAGCACAAGTCTTTTACACGGGTTATACAATACAAGCATAAAATGTTTCTGGCTTTCTCAAAAGCAAATACTTGTTTTTTTTCCCCAATACCCAGATCTCACCTTTGCGCAATACCACATGAAGGAGCTCTAAAAGGGTGCTTAACCCCGGTAGGAAGTTACCAAAATAGTTGAGGAGTCCCAGGAACGACCGCAGCTCTGAGACGTTCTGTGGCCTGGGCGCGTTCCTGATAGCCTCTGTCTTGGCGTCTGTGGGCCGAATGCCGTCCGCCGCGATCTTTCTCCCCAAAAACTCCACTTCTGTTGCCATGAATACACATTTCGACCTCTTCTGCCGCAGCCCTCCGCGATCCAGTCGCTGGAGGACCTCCTCCAGGTTTTGTAGGTGCTTGGCGGTGTCCCGACCCGTGACCAATATGTTGTCCTGAAAGACCACCCTGTGTGGTACCGACTTGAGTAGGCTCTCCATGTTTGTCTGGAAGATCGCTGCAGCCGACCGAATTCCAATCTGGCATCTGTTGTAGATGAACAGTCCCTTGTGCATGTTGATGCAGGTGAGGCCCTTCGAAGACTCCTCCAGCTCCTGCATCATGTAGGCCGAAGTCAGGTCAAGCTTGGTGAACTTCTTGCCTCCTGCCCGCGTCGCAAATAGCTCGTCTTCCTTAGGTAGTGGGTATTGGTCCTGTAGCGAGAAACGATTAATAGTTACTTTATAATCGCCGCAAATCCTGACCGTGCCATCACTTTTGAGTACTGGAACAATCGGGCTGGCCCACTCGCTGAATTCCACTGGGGAGATGATTCCCTCGCGTTGCAGCCTGTCCAGCTCGATTTCCCCACACTCCCTCATCATGTGAGGTATCGCTCGCGCCTTGTGGTGAATGGGTTGTGCCTCTGGGACCAAGTGGATCTGCACCTTCACCCCAGAATAGTTTCCAATGCCTGGCTCAAAAAAGGGAAGGAAATTTGTTAAGAACCTGGGTACATTAGGCCTCATCGACATGTGATAGCGCTCTGATTTCATCCCAGTTTCAGCGGATTTTGCCCAGCCAGCTCCTTCCAAGCAGTGTGGGGCCATCGCCCGGGACAATCCAGAGTGGCAGTTCGTGCACCGTGCTCTCATAGGTCACTTTGATCAGGAGATTCCTCATGAGGCTGTAGGTCGATGCCCTTCAGACTGTGAGGTGGACCGCTCTCCTTTTTGCAGCGCTTCCTTCTCCGTCCAGCTCGTTGGCTACAAAGTACTGGTCTAGCCATTCGACATAAGCTTATAAGGGGCCAGCTTATATACCGTGCTCCCAAGGGATGCTGGGATCCCTTGGGACTTCAGGGGATGAGCTCCCTGGTTGCGGAACATGGGAGTGCATGCTTTACAGATACACAACAGAAAGTATAGTCCAGGTAGCTGTGGGAATCAGTGGGCTTATAGCCTATCCCCAGAGATAGAGACGGAGAAGTCGAGGAAGGCAAGAGAAGGAAGGGAAGTGTCGGCAATAGACCATGTGAAGGTGAGGGAAGGGTGGAAATTAGATGCAAAGTGAATGAAATTTTCACATTCTTGGCGAGAGCAGGAAAGGGCACCGATACGGTCATCAATGTACCGGGAAAAGAGGTGAGGGAGGGGACCCGAGTAGGACTGGAACAAAGAATGTTACACATATCCCACGAAAAGGCACGGCATAGTTCGGACCCTTGCGGGTTCCCATAGCAACACCTTTTAATTTGGAGGAAGTGAGGAGTTAAGGGAGAAGTTGTTCAATGTGAGAACAAGTTCAGCCAGGCGGAGGAGGTTGGTGGTGGATGGGGACTGGTTGGACCTCTGCTCGAGGAAGAAACGGAGCGTCCTCAGCCCATCCTGGTGGGGGATGGAAGTGTAGAGGGATTGGACATCCATGGTAAAAAGGCGACGGTTGGAGCCGGGAAAATGGAAACTGTTAAAAGTGATGGAGGATGTCGGAGGAGTTGTGGATGTAGATGGGAAGAGAGTGGACAAGGGGAGAAAAAAATAGAGTTGCGATAGGAAGAAATAAGTTCTATGAGGCAAGAACAGGCTGAAACGATGGGTCTACCGGAGCAGTCCTGTTTGTAGAGTTCTGACGAAGGATCATCGATCCGAAACGTTAACTCTGCTTCCTCTCCACAGATGCTGCCTGACCTGAGATTTCTAGCATTTTCTGTTTTTATTCCAGATTCCAGCATTTGCAGTATTTTGCTTTTGTGTTATAATCTAAGCTGCTTTCTATCTCTTTTATTGCAGTGCCCAAAAGCATAGTTAGCAGCAGTGGTGGTTCAGAAATTGCTGAAGGCATGACTATTATTTTCTATGTGGACTTTAACCTTCCAGCCGATTATTGTCCCTTTTTATAGTCCTGGTAACAATGGTGTTTTCACTCGGGTGAGTGGGGTGATAGCATCTCCCGGGTAATTGCCGCGGAAGTTTGGAGGCCAGTGTTTCGGCAGCGCTGCGCCCCGCGATTAAAGCCCCGGGCCAGTGCTCACCTAGTGATTATGTAATCGGTGTGCGCACCAATCCTGTGGGGTGTGAAGCTGGCAGACATTCGCTGCCGGTGCGCCCCTGTAATGACTCAAGAGTCTGGTAAACTCGCTCTCGGGTGCAACCTGACCCAAGAGTGCCAGCGTGTCAAAGACACCCAGCTTATATATAGGTGACCAAGCACACATGCCACATGTGTACAGCCCGATGACCTCTGGTGTCTGGTGACCCCCAAGCATTAATACATAACAGCCCCTTAAAGGGGAGCCGCCGTTTTACTTTGTCGACCGATTCTTGCGTTGGCCCGACAGTGGCGGCCCTCGCATTGATTGGGCCGCTATCATGCAGCCCCGCACTCTGTTTTGGGTGCCGGGTCACTGGCCCAGTCGATTGTGTCCCTGGCAGCTCAGTGGCTGGGCACTAAACGGCCTCGAGAGCGCAGGGGAGGGGTGTTGTCGCGCTGGGCTCCTGAACATGAAGCTGCACTCAGCACGGACCCCGCCCCGGGAGCGCTCCTCCAAGGAAATAGTGCGCTGGAGACCGCCCTCCGCTTCCTTTTGAGGGGCGCATGTGGCCAATTTCACGTCGGGGGCGGGACTTCCGGGCAGGAGGATAAAACTCCCTGCTTCGAAGGGTAATTTCAGCCCCTTTGTTTTCTGACATCTGATTTGGTACATTTATTGGCAATTTGGAGCTGACTGTAATTGAGTGTAAATCTGTAAATCTGTTGCCTTTCTCTGAATTCTTTGCATCACTTAGATCTTCACTGTTTCCACCTAAAACAGTAATTAATGTGCCATCATTATACAACAAAAACTTGCCTTTATATAGTGCCTTTAACGAAGTAAAACATCCCAAGGTGCTGCCCAGAGCATTATCAAGCAATATTTGACTCTGAGCCACATTATGACAGACAACCAAAAGCTTGGTCAAATGGAGGATTTAAGGAGCTTTTTAAAGGAGGAAAGAGAGGTTTAGGGAGGAAATTCCAGAGCTTTCGGCCTTGGTGGTGAAAGGAACGGCTGCCAATGGTGGAGCAATTAAAATTGGGGATGTGCAAGATGCTAGAATTGGAGGAGCGCAGAGATTACGGACGGTGGTAGAGTGGAGGAGTTTAGAGATGGGGAGGGGCAAGGCCATGGAGGGATTTGAAAATGAGGTTGAGAATTTTAAAATCGAGTGTTGGCGGACCAGGAGCCAATGTAGGTCGGAGAGCACATGGGGGATGGGTGAAAGGGACATGGTGCGAGTTAGGATATGGGTAGCAGAGTTTTGGATGATCTTCAGTTTATGAAGGGTGTTCGATGGGAAGCCGGCCAGGAGAGCATTGGAATAGACAAGTCTCGAGGTAACAAAGGCATGAATGAGGGTTTCAGCAGGGGCAGAGTCGGGCGATGTTACGGAGGTGGAAGTAGGCCGTGTCGGTGAAGGAGCGGATATGTGGTCATCTCTGGGTCAAATATGACACCCAGGTTGCGAGCGGCCTGGTTCAGCCTCATAGTTGCCCGAAAGAGGGACGGAGTCTAGCTAGGAAACCGAGCTTGTGGTGGGGACCAAATATTTAGACTTGTACCTTATCACTAACTTAGTTGGACTTGTAATTTGTGTATCAATTGGACACTGTTCTTTGTTAGAGCTGGAGTGAGTTCACTTTTTTAAGTTACTTAAGACCTTTTATGACCATATTGCTACCAGTGCAAAATTGTAGTACAGATTGAATCTCCTTTATCCGGAACCCTCGGGACCTAGCCTGTTCTGGATAAGGAATTTTTCTGGACGAAGGGTGGTCACATTAAATTTAATGGTGCAGGTACTGAGCAAGGGGATATCAAGGCTGGCTGGTTTGGGGCTGGGAGTGCAGCAGAGAGATCATGAGGGACGATTGATCGTGGGGTCAGACCAGCAATTGAGAGTCGGCAGCGAGGAAGGACTTCAATTTGTTCATGTCAGAGTTCTGTGCATACGTCACCTGATGGCCGTGAATGGATCTGCAGTTAATTCATCCACTTTTTTTAAAAAGGAGGGAGAGAGAAAACGGAATTATAGACCAGTTAGCCTGACATCGGTAGTGGGGGAAAATGTTGGAATCAATTATTAAAGATGTAATAGCAGCGCATTTGGAAAGCAGTGACAGGATCGGACCAAGTCAGCGTGGATTTATGAAAAGGAAATCATGCTTGACAAATCTTCTAGAATTTTTTGAGGATGTAACTAATAGAATGGACAAGGAAGAACCAGTGGATGTGGTGTATTTGGACTTTCAAAAGGCTTTTGACAAGGTCCCACAAGAGATTAGTGTGGAAAATTAAAGCGCGTGGTATTGGGAGTAATGTACTGACGTGGATAGAGAGCTGGTTGGCAGACAGGAAGCAAAGAGTAGGAATAAACGGGTCCTTTTCAGAATGGCAGGCAGTGACTAGTCCGTGTTGGGACCCCAGCTATTTACAATATACATTAATGATTTCGATGAAGGAATTAAATGTAATATCTCCAAGTTTGCACTAAGCTGGGTGGCAGTGTGAGCTTTGAGAAAGATGTGCTAAGAGGCTGCAGGGTGACTTGGACAGGTTAGGTGAGTGGGCAAATGCATGGCAGATGCAGTGTAATGTGGATAAATGTGAGGTTATCCACTTTGGTGGCAAAAACAGGAAGGCAGAATATTATCTGAATGGTGACACATTAGGAAAAGGGGAGGTGCAACGAGACCTGGGTGTCATGATACATCAGTCATTGAAAGTTGGCATGCAGGTATAGCAGGCGGTGAAGAAGGCAAATGACGAGAGGAATTGTGTATAGGAGCAGGGAAGTCTTACTGCAGTTGTACAGGGCCTTGGTGAGGCCACACCTTGAATATTGTGTACAGTTTTGGTCTCTTAATCTAAGGAAGGGCACTCCTTGCTATTGAGGGAGTGCAGCGAATGTTCACCAGACTGATTCCCAGGATGGCAGGACTGACATATGAAGAAAGACTGGATCGACTAGGCTTATATTCACTGGAATTTAGAAGAATGAGAGGGGATCTCATAGAAACATAAAATTCTGATGGGATTGGACAAGTTAGATGCAGGAAGAATGTTCCCGATGTTTGTTTGGGAAGTCCAGAACCAGGGGTCACAGTCTAAGGATAAGGGGTAAGCCATTTAGGACCGAGATGAGGAGAAACTTCTTTACTGAGAATTGTGAACCTGTGGAATTCTCTACCACTGAAAGTTGTTGAGGCTAGTTCATTAGATATATTCAAAAGGGAGTTAGATATGGCCCTTATGGCTAAAGGGATCAAGGGGTATGAAGAGAAAGCAGGAATGGGGGACTGAAGTTGCATGATCAGCCATGATCATATTGAATGGTGGTGCAGGCTTGACGGGCCGAATGGCCTACTTCTGCACTTATTTTCTATGTTTCTATGAGGGCTGGTTCCGGAAAAGGGAATTCTGGATAAGGGAGGTTCAACCTGTACTTGTATTCTGTTTAAAAGAGAAATATTAATTGGAAAAGCTTAACTGCTTGCTGTAATTGTTTAAAAGGTTATGGAACAACTGACCGATCAATTCACAAATGTCCAGTGGGAGACATTGAAATGCAAGTTGAGCTGTGGTGTGACTCAGCTTTGAGTGGAGGTGACCCTTAATGATCAGGCATTCAAAGTGTATCTTAAGTGTCACTCTGGGCTGAGTGGTAGCACTTCTTACCTCTGACTCAAAGTTTGTGGGTTCAAGCCCCACTCCACGACTTGAGCACATATCTAGACTAGCACTTCAGTGCAGTACTTGAGGGAGGGCTGCACTGCCGGGGTGGCGTCTTTTGGATGAGACATTAAACTGAGGTCCTGTCTGCCCTCTTAATTGGAAATGAAAGATCCCATGGCACGATTTTGAAGTGCAGGGGAGTTCTCCTGATGTCCTGGCCAACAGTTATCCCTCAACTAACACCTTTTGATTTGGTCATTAATTTCATCGCTGTTTCGCTGCTGAATATAATTGAGGTGGCGATAGACAAATTGGCTGCTGTCTATACTTTTTAAAAATTCTGCAACCCACGTACGGAACACTCCAAGCAACAGTAGGCGGAGATGCTTGCATATGCGAGCTAAAATCTGATGGTTCCAGTTTAGCTGCTATGTTGCCCTATTTTTTTGGGTGCGTGATCCCTTTAACGGGCTATTCAAAATATTGCGCAAGTGCGAAATCTCTCATTGGTGAACTTGTCGTTGTTGCATGTAGTTTTTCGCAGTGATGAGTCTTGGTTTGTAGCTGGTGCTAGTGCTGCCAACTCTTTATGAATGCATTCCTGGAAGTACCCTCCTATGAATTCTTGTGTCCAATTGCCAGGGCTCCCACATTCCTCCCATTGGTTGCTCGACACATCCATCCTCACTGCCCACAACTTCCCCGGTCTATTGGAAAGTGAATAGACTCTTCTGTACTCATTTGGCTAACTCTTCAATCAGCCTTTTTTTTCCAGCATAACTGGTAAACGAGCAAAGTATTCAAATAATTTCACTGTTTTATTGCCCCTATGATTTTACTCTTGGGTTGCTCGCAGCAAGGAGATTAGTCTTTCATTCCTGGAGACTCCAGGATGATCCTGAAGGGTTGGCAACCCTAGCTGTGGTCAGAGCTGAATGAAGGCAAGACCAAGCCAACTCCCATTTAATGCTACGAATCATGCAACTTAAATTATCAGCCTAAAAATCCTCAGCCCAATTCTTTCAGCAAGATTTTGTAGGACATAAGAATGTTAGGAGCAAGAATAGGCAATTTGGCCCCTCGAGCCTGCTCCGCCATTTAATAAGATCATGGCTGATCTGATCTTGGGCTCAGCTCCACTACCCTGCCCGTTCCCCATAACCCTTCACTCTCATCGTTCAAAAATTTGTCTATCTCCACCTCAAATATATTCAATGACCCAGCCTCCACACCTCTCTGGGGCAGAGAATTCCACAGATTTGCAACCCACTGAGAAGAAATTCCTCCTCATCTCAGTTCTAAATGGGCGACCCCTTATTCGAAAACTATGCCCCCGGTTCGAGATTCCCCCATGAGTGGAAACCTCCTCTCTGCATCTACCTTGTCGAGCCTCCTCAGTATCTTGTATGTTTCAATAAGATCACCTCTCATTCTTCTGAACTCCAATGAGTAAACGCCCAATCTGCTCAACCTTTCTTCATTTGTCAACCCCTTCATCTGAGGAATCAACCAAATTGTCCAGAAATAGCAGCGAACCCGGGGACTGGGAGAAATTTAGAACTCTGCAGAGGAGGACAAAGGGTTTGATTAGGGCAGGGGAAAATAGAGTACGAGAGGAAGCTTGCAGGGAACATTAAAATGGGCTGCAAAAGCTTCTATAGATATGTAAAGAGAAAAAGGTTAGTAAAGACAAACGTTGGTCCCCTGCAGTCAGAATCAGGGGAAGTCATAACTGGGAGCAAAGAAATGGCAGACCAATTGAACAAGTACTTTGGTTCGGTATTCACTAAGGAGGACACAAACAACCTTCCGGATATAAAAGAGGTCAGAGGGTCTAGTAAGAAGGAGGAACTGAGGGAATCCTTATTAGTCGGGAAATTGTGTTGGGGAAATTGGGATTGAAGGCCGATAAATCCCCAAGGCCTGATGGTCTGCATCCCAGAGTACTTAAGGAGGTGGCCTTGGAAATAGCGGATGCATTGACAGTCATTTTCCAACATTCCATAGACTCTGGATCAGTTCCTATGAAGTGGAGGGTAGCCAATGTAACCCCACTTTTTTAAAAAAGGAGGGAGAGAGAAAACAGGGAATTATAGACCGGTCAGCTTGACATCAGTAGTGGGTAAAATGATGGAATCAATTATTAAGGATGTCATAGCAGTGCATTTGGAAAGAGGTGACATGATAGGTCCAAGTCAGCATGGATTTGTGAAAGGGAAATCATGCTTGACAAATTTTCTGGAATTTTTTTGAGGATGTTTCCAGTAGAGTGGACAAGGGAGAACCAGTTGATGTGGTGTATTTGGACTTTCAGAAGGTTTTCAACAAGGTCCCACACAAGAGATTAATGTGCAAAGTTAAAGCACATGGGATTGGGGGTAGTGTGCTGACGTGGATTGAGAACTGGTTGTCAGACAGGAAGCAAAGAGTAGGAGTAAATGGGGACTTTTCAGAATGGCAGGCAGTGACTCGTGGGGTACTGCAAGGTTCTGTGCTGGGGCCCCAGCTGTTTACAGTGTACATTAATGATTTAGACGAGGGGATTAAATGTAGTATCTCCAAATTTGCGGATGACACTAAGTTGGGTGGCAGTGTGAGCTGCGAGGAGGATGCTATGAGGCTGCAGAGTGACTTGGATAGGTTAGGTGAGTGGGCAAATGCATGGCAGATGAAGTATAATGTGGATAAATGTGAGGTTATCCACTTTGGTGGTAAAAACAGAGAGACAGACTATTATCTGAATGGTGACAGATTAGGAAAAGGGGAGGTGCAGCGAGACCTGGGTGTCATTGAAGGTTGGCAAGCAGGTACAGCAGGCGGTTAAGAAAGCAAATGTCATGTTGGCCTTCATAGCGAGGGGATTTGAGTACAGGGGCAGGGAGGTGTTACTCCAGTTGTACAGGGCCTTGGTGAGGCCACACCTGGAGTATTGTGTACAGTTTTGGTCTCCTAACTTGAAGGACATTCTTGCTATTGAGGGAGTGCAGTGAAGGTTCACCAGACTGATTCCCGGGATGGTGGGACTGACATATCGAGAAAGACTGGATCAACTGGGCTTGTATTCACTGGAGTTCAGAAGAATGAGAGGGGATCTCATAGAAACGTTTAAATTCTGACGGGTTTAGATAGGTTAGATGCAGGAAGAATATTCCCAATGTTGGGGAAGTCCAGAACCAGGGGTCACAGTCTAAGGATAAGCGGTAAGCCATTTAGGACCTAGATGAGGAGAAATTTCTTCACCCAGAGAGTGGTGAACCTGTGGAATTCTCTACCACAGAAAGTAGTTGAGGCCAATTCACTAAATATATTCATAAAGGAGTTAGATGTAGTCCTTACGACTAGGAGGATCAAGGGGTATGGTGAGAAAGCAGGAATGGGGTACTGAAGTTGCATGTTCAGCCATGAACTCATTGAATAGCGGTGCAGGCTCGAAGGGCCGAATGGCCTACTCCTGTGCCTATTTTCTATGTTTCTCTGAACCTTCTCTGAACTGCCTCCAATGCAAGTATATCCCTCCTTAAATAAGGAGACCAAAACTGTATGCAGTACTCTAGATGTGGTCACACCAATATCCTGTACAGTTGTAGCAGGACTTCCCTGCTTTTATACTCCATCCCTCTTGCAATAAAGGCCAACTCCCCACACCCTGTAATATCTCACCCAGTTTGTCTCCCTGATCACTTGCTGTACCTGCATACTAACTTTTTGTGTTTCATGCACAAGGACACCCCGCCACCCACCACCATCATCATCACCACCACCACCCCAGGTCCCTCTGATCGGCAGCATTTTGTAATCTCCATTTAAATAATTGCTTTTTTATTTTTCTTGCCAAAGTGGAAAACCTCACACGTTCGCACATTATACTCCCATCTGCCAGATGTTTGCCCACTTACATAGCCTGTCTATATCCCTTTGCAGATTATTTGTGACCTCCTCACAATTTGCTTTCCCACCCATCTTTGTATCATCAGAAAACTTGGCTACATTACTCTCGGTCCCTTCATCCAAGTCATTAATATAGATTGTAAATAGTTGAGGTCCCAGCACCGATCCCTGTAGCACCCCACTAGCTACAGTTTGCCAACTGGAAAATGACCCATTTATCCCAACTCTGTTTTCTGTTCGTTAGCCAATCCTCTATCCATGCTAATATATTGCCCCCAAACCCTTGAGCTCTTATCTTATGCAGTAACCTTTTATGTGGCACCTTATCAAATGCCTTCTAGAAATCTGTATACATGACATCCACTGGTTCCCCTTATCCACCCTGCTCGTTACATCCTCAAAGGACTCCAGCAAATTTGTCAAACATGATTCCTTTCATAAAACCATGCTGACTCTGCTTGACTGCATTATGATTTTTAAAATGTCCTGCTACTGCTTCCTTAATAATGGGCTCCAGCATTTTCCCAATGACAGATGTTAGGCTAACTGGTCTATAGTTTCCTGCTTTCTGTCTCCCTCCTTGTTTAAATAGAGGCGTTACATTTGCACTTTTCCAATCCGTTGGGACCTCTCCAGAATCCAGGGCATTTTGGTCGATTGGTAGGACCTAGGGCAGGTGAGCTGACTCCTAAGTCCTGTGTCTGGCTGGCACTATCTGTCCTCTCTGCAGCTTTAAACTGCTCGTAGCAAAAGGCGTGCAGTTTTACCAACAAGGAAATTGTTATGTATGCATGCTTGTATTGTTGTATGTCTGTAACACTGAATGTACCTTACATTGTACACACCTTACTGTACACCAGACGGTGCTGCTGCTGGAGACCTAAGGATTATCTGCACACTGTGGGTAACCCAGTATAAAAGGGAGTTCACAGCTTGGTGGTGTCCTCACTCGAGGAGCTGCAAATAAAGGACTACAGTCTGCACAGTTTAAGTACTATACCCTGCCTCGTGGAGTCATTACCAACGGTGCCTGCATACACTACAGAAATCAAACTTCCAAATATGTATTATTCTCATCCAAGTGACTACTGTGAATGTTGAGATACACATTGAAAGATTTCACATTGGTAGGAAAGGTAAAACTATCAGTGGAGGGAAGGGAGGAATTCATTAGCCGGACTGTTCCCTTCCTGCCCTACGCTAATTCTGCTTCGATCCCCAACATGTGAAAGTTAATGTGGTATTTCAAGCAATTGAATGTTTTTCTGGTTTTGTTACATGCAGTTTTTAAAATTTATTCTCTGGATGTGGGCATCATTGGCGAGGCCGGAATTTTTTGCCAATCCCTAATTACCCTGAGAAGGTGGTGCTGGGCCGTCGCCTTGAACTGCTGCATTCTGTGATGTGCTCCCACAATGGAATTGGCTCTGGCTTGTGCTTTGTAGCAGGTTTTTTTTTTAATGAGAACTGAGTGGCTTTTGCGGTCACTTCTCGGGATCTTTAATACCATTTAGCATTCAACTATTTTTTTTCTAGTATCGAAGCTGTCTTTCCCAGTTTTAGTATATAACTGGATCTTTTCTCCACTGATGTAACTCTCTCCCAATCTATGTATTTGCATTTTTAATTATAGTACATTGAAAAACCCCTCCAGAGATCATGCTTACATGCACCATGTTCCAAAATGTTGCACTTTTGTTACAGAGCCAAAGCAATCTTTAGAGTGGTGGATGATTTTGACCTGCATTTGTGACCTTTGACCTAAAACCAACATTCACATGCCAATCTTTTAACTTCCTCTTGCCAAATCATTTAATTGTCTGAACCCCACTTTTCCAACAATTAAACTTTGCAGCCTTGGATACAGCTCTACCTTAACCCAGTAATGCAATGTATGTTATATAATGCTCCTCTCATTATAAATTAGCCTCCAACAAATGGCTACCTTTCTGCCTCTATCGAGCATATTGCAGAGTTGATTTAGCTTGATATGTATTTATTTTTATAAATTTATATAAAGGCAGCTGAATCCTGTGGCGGATCTGTCCGCCTACAGAAAATCGGGCAGGTTGCTCGAATGGATTGGTGAGTTTGTTTGAACAAAATAATTGTTCTTGTGTAAAGAAATGGTATTTTGAAGCACCCTAGCCTTCTGTGTGTCAAGGTGTATGTGTGTGTCCGTGTGTATGTAGAGCCGCGGGGGGGGGGGGGGGCTGGGAGAGGTTGTTGGAGGGGGTTGTGTGGCAGGTTCGGCGGGGGGAGGTGTTTATCTTTTTGTACTGAATGACATTAATCTTGCTGATGCAGGGTTTCCAGTGTTTGACACGAAGACTTGGACTTGAAACCAGGAACACGGTTCCTGAAGACTTTGAAACCTTAAAATATGTACACAATGTGCAATCATTTATAGAACTGCTAGCTGCTTGTACATGACGTAACCTTACTTCCAGGTAAGGCATTTGCCCTCCTGCTGATTTATTTCTACTGTACTAGTAGAGTATAAAACAAGAAGTTCGAGTGGGAGGGTGAAATAATTAATATGTTGACCATGCTAATCTGTTGACCTTTGAATGTATTGAAAAAAAATTACTGTAAATGTAAATATTTATAGGCTATGGAACAAGAAGTCCTTGTTTGCAATTTTGAATGTGAAAGTTTCCCCTTATGTTGTCACTTTGGGCGCAAAACGCTGCCAAGATTTCTGAGTAACTTCAAAAATAAAAACTCCAGTGTCCCTGACGACTACGTGTGCGGGAAGTGTATCCGCCTCCAGCTCCTGACGGACCACGTTACTGAGGGTGGATTCACTCTGGAGCATCCACGATGCTGAGAATGACGTGAGTAGCACGTGTAGCAAGTTGGTCGTACCGCAGGTGAAGGGTCCACAGCCAGATAGGCAATGGAAGACCAGCAGAAGAGCAGTGCAAGGAAGGTAGTGCAGGGGTCCCCTGTGGTCATCCCCCTGCAAAACAGAAAAACTGCTTTGAATACTGTCGAGGGGGATGACTCATCAGGGGAGGGCAGCAGCAGCCAAGTTCATGGCACCGTGGCTGGCTCTGTTGCACAGGCGGGCAGGAAAAAGAGTGGGAGAGCGATAGTGATAGGGGATTCAATTGTAAGGGGAATAGATAGGTGTTTCTGCGGCTGCAACCGAGACTCCAGGATGGTATGTTGCCTCCCTGGTGCAAGGGTCAAGGATGTCTCTGAGCGGGTGCAGGACATTCTAAAAAGGGAGGGAGAACAGCCAGTTGTCGTGGTGCACATTGGTACCAACGACATAGGTTTAAAAAAAGGGATGAGGTCCTACAAAATGAATTTAAGGAGCTAGGAGCTAAATTTAAAAAGTAGGACCTCAAAAGTAGTAATCTCGGGATTGCTACCAATGCCACATGCTAGTCAGAGTAGGAATCGCAGGATAGCGCAGATGAATACGTGGCTTCAGCAGTGATGCAGCAGGGAGGGATTCAAATTCCTGGGGCATTGGAACCGGTTCTGGGGGAGGTGGGACCAGTACAAACCGGACGATCTGCACCTGGGCAGGACCGGAACCAATGTCCTCGGGGGAGTGTTTGCTAGTGCTGTTGGGGAGGAGTTAAACTAATATGGAAGGGGGATGTGAACCAATGCAGGGAGACAGAGGGAAACAAAAAGGAGACAAAAGCAAAAGACAGAAAGGAGATGAAGAAAAGTGGAGGGCAGAGAAACCCAAGGCAAATAACAAAAAGGGCCACTGTACAGCAAAATTCTAAAGGGACAAAGGGTGTTTAAAAAAAACAAGCCTGAAGGCTTTGTGTCTTAATGCAAGGAGTATCCATAATAAGGTGGATGAATTAACTGTGCAAATAGATGTTAACAAATATGATGTGATTGGGATTACGGAGACGTGGCTCCAGGATGATCAGGGCTGGGAACTCAACATCCAAGGGTATTCAACATTCAGGAAGGATAGAATAAAAGGAAAAGGAGGTGGGGTAGCATTGCTGGTTAAAGAGGAGATTAATGCAATAGTTAGGAAGGACATTAGCTTGGATGATGTGGAATCTATATGGGTAGAGCTGCAGAACACCAAAGGGCAAAAAACGTTAGTGGGAGTTGTGTACAGACCTCCAAACAGTAGTAGTGATGTTGGGGAGGGCATCAATCAGGAAATTAGGGGTGCATGCAATAAGGGTGCAGCAGTTATAATGGGTGACTTTAATATGCACATAGATTGGGCTAACCAAACTGGAAGCAATACGGTTGAGGAGGATTTCCTGGAGTGCAGAAGGGATGGTTTTCTAGAGGAACCAACTAGGGGGGAGGCCATCTTAGACTGGGTGTTGTGTAATGAGAGAGGATTAATTAGCAATCTTGTTGTGCGAGGCCCCTTGGGGAAGAGTGACCATAATGTGGTGGAATTCTGCATTAGGATGGAGAATGAAACAGTTAATTCAGAGACCATGGTCCAGAACTTAAAGAAGGGTAACTTTGAAGATATGAGGCATGAATTGGCTAGGATAGATTGGCAAATGATACTGAAGGGGTTGACTGTGGATGGGCAATGGCAGACATTTAGAGACCGCATGGATGAACTACAACAATTGTACATTCCTGTCTGGCGTAAAAATAAAAAAGGGAAGGTGTCTCAACCGTGGCTATCAAGGGAAATCAGGGATAGTATTAAAGCCAAGGAAGTGGCATACAAATTGGCCAGAAATAGCAGCGAATCCGAAGACTGGGAGAAATTTAGAACTCAGCAGAGGAGGATTAGGGCAGGGAAAATGGAGTACGAGAAGAAACTTGCAGGGAACATTAAGACGGATTGCAAAAGTTTCTATAGATATGTAAAGAGAAAAAGGTTAGTGAAGACAAACGTAGGTCCCCTGCAGTCAGAATCAGGGGAAGTCATAACGGGGAACAAAGAAATGGCAGACCAATTGAACAAGTACTTTGGTTCGGTATTCACTAAGGAGGACACTAACAACCTTCCGGATATAAAAGGGGTCAGAGGGTATAGTAAGGAGGAGGCACTGAGGGAAATCCTTATTAGTCGGGAAATAGTGTTGGGGAAATTGATGGGATTGAAAGCCGATAAATCCCCAGGGCCTGATGGATTGCATCCCAGAGTACTTAAGGAGGTGGCCTTGGAAATAGCGGATGCATTGACAGTCATTTTCCAACAACCCATTGACTCTGGATCAGTTTCTATCGAGTGGAAGGTAGCCAATGTAACCCCACTTTTTAAAAAAGGAGGGAGAGACGAAACAGGGAATTATAGACCGGTCAGCCTGACCTCAGTAGTGGGTAAAATGATGGAATCAGTTATTAAGGATTTCATAGCAGCACATTTGGAAAGAGGTGACATGATAGGTCCAAGTCAGCATGGATTTGTGAAAGGGAAATCATGCTTGACAAATCTTCTGGAATTTTTTGAGGATGTTTCCAGTAGAGTGGACAAGGGAGAGTCAGTTGATGTGGTATATTTGGACTTTCAGAAGGCTTTCGACAAGGTCCCACACAGGAGATTAATGTGCAAAGTTAAAGCACATGGGATTGGGGGTAGTGTGCTGACGTGGATTGAGAACTGGTTGTCAGACAGGAAGCTAAGAGTAGGAGTAAATGGGTACTTTTCAGAATGGCAGGCGGTGACTAGTGGGGTACCGCAAGGTTCTGTGCTGGGGCCCCAGCTGTTTACATTGTACATTAATGATTTGGACGAGGGGATTAAATGTAGTATCTCCAAATTTGCGGATGAGACTAAGTTGGGTGGCAGTGTGAGCTGTGAGGAGGATGCTATGAGGCTGCAGAGTGACTTGGATAGGTTAGGTGAGTGGGCAAATGCATGGCAGATGAAGTATAATGTGGATAAATGTGAGGTTATCCACTTTGGTGGTAAAAGCAGAGAGACAGACTATTTTCTGAATGGTGACAGATTAGGAAAAGGGGAGATGCAACGAGACCTGGGTATCATGGTACATCAGTCATTGAAGGTTGGCATGCAGGTACAGCAGGCGGTTAAGAAAGCAAATGGCATGTTGGCCTTCATAGCGAGGGGATTTGAGTACAGGGGCAGGGAGGTGTTGCTACAGTTGTACAGGGCCTTGATGAGGCCACACCTGGAGTATTGTGTACAGTTTTGGTCTCCTAACCTGAGGAAGGGCATTCTTGCTATTGAGGGAGTGCAGCGAAGGTTCACCAGACTGATTCCCGGGATGGCGGGACTGACCTATCAAGAAAGACTGCAAGTCACATGAGGAAAGACTGGATCAACTGGGCTTGTATTCACTGGAGTTCAGAAGAATGAGAGGGGACCTCATAGAAACGTTTAAAATTCTGATGGGTTTAGACAGGTTCGATGCAGGAAGAATGTTCACAATGTTGGGGAAGTCCAGAACCAGGGGTCACAGTCTCAGGATAAGGGGTAAGCCATTTAGGACCGAGATAAGGAGAAACTTCTTCACCCAGAGAGTGGTGAACCTGTGGAATTCTCTATCACAGAAAGTTGTTGAGGCCAATTCACTAAATATATTCAAAAAGGAGTTAGATGTAGTCCTTACTACTAGGGGGATCAAGGGGTATGGCGAGAAAGCAGGAATGGGGTACTGAAGTTGCATGTTCAGCCATGAACTTATTGAATGGCGGTGCAGGATAGAAGGGCCGAATGGCCTACTCCACCTATTTTCTATGTTTCTATAAGAAATAGGAGCAGGAGAAGGTCATACGGCACCTCGAGCCTGCTCTGCCATTTAATACGATCATGGCTGATCCAATCATGGACTCGGGTCCACTTCCCTGCCCGCTCCCCATAACCCCTTATCGGTTAAGAAACTGTCTATCTATTCAATGACCCAGCTTCCACAGCTCTCTGAGGCAGCGAATTCCACAGTTTTACAACCCTCAGAAGAAATTCCTCCTCATCTCAGTTTTAAATGGGCGGCCCCTTATTCTAAGATTATGCCCCTAGTTCTAGTCTCCCCTATCAGTGGAATCATCCTCTCTGCATCCACCTTGTCAAGTCCCCTCATAATCTTATACATTCCGATAAGATCACCTCTCATTCTTCTGAATTCCAATGAGTAGAGGCCCAACCTACTCGACCTTTCCTAAAAAAATGAACCCCCTCATCCCTGGAATCAACCTAGTGAACCTTCTCTGAACTGCTTCCAAAGCAAGTATATTCTTTCTTAAATATGGAAACCAAAACTGCATGCAGTATTCCAAGTGTGGCCTCACCAATACCCTATATAACTGCAGCATGACTTCCCTGCTTTTATACTCCATCCCCTTTGCAATAAAAGCCAAGATTCCATTGGCCTTCCTGATCACTTGCTGTACCTGCATACTAACCTTTTGTGTTTCATGCACTGGGACCCCCAGGTTCTGTTGTACTTGGGAACATAGAAACATAGAAAATAGGTGCAGGAGCAGGCCATTTGGCCCTTCGATCCTGCACCACCATTCAATATGATCATAGCTGATCATGCAACTTCAGTACCCGACTCCTGCCTTCTCTCCATATCCCCTGATCCCTTTAGCCGTAAGGGCCACATCTAACTCCCTTTTGAATATATCTAACGAACTGGACTCAACAACTTTCTGTGGTAGAGAATTCCACAGGTTCACAATTCTCTGAGTGAAGAAGTTTCTCTTCATCTCGGTCCTAAATGGCTTACCCCTTATCCTTAGACTGTGACCCCTGATTCTGGACTTCCCCAACATCGGGAACATTCTTCCTGCATCTAACCTGTCCAATCTCGTCAGAATTTTACGTGCTTCTATGAGATCCCCTCTCATTTCTTCTAAATCCCCGTGAATATAAGCCTAGTCGATCCAGTCTCTCCTCATATGTCAGTCCTGCCATCCTGGGAATCAGTCTGGTGAACCTTCGCTGCACTCCCTCAATAGCAAGAGTGTCCTTCCTTAGATTAGGAGACCAAAACTGTACACAGTACTCAAGGTGTGATCTCACCAAGGCCCTGTACAATTGCAGCAAGACCTCCCTGCTCCGATAATCAAATCCTCTCGCTATGAAGGCCAACATGCCATTTGCTTTCTTAACTACCTGCTTTACCTGCATGCCTACTTTCAATGACTGATGTGCCATGACACCCAGGTCTCGTTGCACCTCCCCTTTTTACTAATCTGTCACCATTCAAATAATCTGCCTTCCTGTTTTTCCCGCCAAAGTGGATAACCTCACATATATCCACATTATATTACATCTGCCATGCATTTGCCCACTCATCTAACCTGTCCAAGTCACCCTGCAGCCTCTTAGCACATCCTCCTCACAGTTCACACTGCAACCCAGCTTAGTGTCTTCTGAAAACTTGGAGATATTACATTCAATTCCTTCATCTAAATCATTAATATATATTGTACATAGCTGGAGTCCCAGCATTGAACCTTGCGGTACCCCCACTAGTCAATGCCTGCCATTCTGAAAAGGACCTGTTTATTCCCACTCTTTGCTTCCTGTCTGCCAACCAGTTCGCTATCCACGTCAATACATCACCCCCAATCCCATGTGCCTTAAATTTGCACATTAATCTCTTGTGTGGGACCTTGTCAAAGGCCTTTTGAAAGTCCAAATACACCACATCCACTGATTCTCCCTTATCCACTCTACTAGTTACATCTTCAAAAAATTCTAGATTTGTCAAGCATGATTTCCCTTTCATAAATCCATGCTGACTTGGACTGATCCTGTCACTGCTTTCCACACACGCTGCTATTACATCTTTAATAATTGATTCCAGCATTTTCCCCACTACCGATGTCCGGCTAACCGGTCTATAATTCCCTGTTTTCTCTCTCCCTCCTTTTTTAAAAAGTGAGGTTACATTAGCTACCTTCCAATCCATAGGAACTGATCCAGGGTCCATGGAATGTTGGAAAATGACCACCAATGCATCCACTATTTCTAGGGCCACTTCCTTAAGTACTCTGGGATGCAGACTATCAGGCCCTGGGGATTTATCTGCCTTCAATCCCATCAATTTCCCTAACACCATTTCCTGACTAATAAGGTGTTCCCTCAATTCCTCCTTCTCGCTGGAAGGTTATTTGTATTTTCCTTAGTGAAATATTTGTTCAATTGGTCTGCCATTTCCTTGTTCCCCATTATGAATTCACCTGATTCTGACTGCAAGGGACCTACATTAGTCTTCACTAATCTTTTTCTCTTCACATATCTAGAAGCTTTTGCAGTCAGTTTTTATGTTCCCTGCAAGCTTACACTCATACGCTATTTTCCCCCATCTAATTAAACCCTTAGTCCTCCTCTGCTGAATTCTAAATTTCTCCCAGTCCTCAGGTTTGCTGCTTTTTGAGGCCAATTTATATGCCTCATCCTTGGATTTAACACTATCCCTAATTTTCCTTGTTAGCCACGGTTGAGCCATCTTCCCCTTTTTTTATTTTTACGCCAGACAGGGATATACAATTGTTGTATTTCATTCATGTGATCTTTAAATGTCTGCCATTGCCTATCTACCGTCAACCCTTAAGTATCATTTGCTAGTCTATCCTAGCCAATTCACGTCTCATAACATCGAAGCTACCTTTCTTTAAGTTCAAGACCCTAGTCTCTGAATTAACTGTGTCACTCTCCATCTTAATAAAGAATTCTATCATATTATGATCACTCTTCCTCAAGGGGCCGCGCATGACAAGATTGCTAATTAATCCTTCATTGCAATTTTTCTCCATTTACATAATAACTTGCTCTTTGATTTTTTTTTTTCTGCCAAAGTGCATAACCTCACACTTTCCAACATTACACTCCATCTGCCAAATTTTTGCCCACTCATTTAGCCTGTCTACGTCCTTTTGCAGGTTTTTTGTGTCCTCCTCACACATTGCTTTTCCTCCCATCTTTGTATCGTCAGCAAACTTGGCTACGTTACACTCAGTCCCTTCATCCAAGTCGTTAATATAGATTGTAAATAGTTGTGGTCCCAACACTGATCCTTGCGGCACCCCACTCTAGTTACTGATTGCCAACCTGAGAATGAAGCATTTTTCCCAATTCTCTGTTTTCTGTTAGCCAATCCTCTATCCATGCCCCCAACCCCGTGAACTTTTATCTTGTGCTGTAACCTTTAATGTGGCACCTTGTCGAATGGCTTCTGGAAGTCCAAAGTCACCACATCCACTGGTTCCCCTTTATCCACCCTGTTCATTACATCCTCAAAGAACTCCATCAAATTTATCAAACATGACTTCCCCTTCATAAAACCATGCTGACTGCCTGACTGAATTTTGTTTTTCCAAATGTCCTACTACTGCTTCTTTAATAATGGACTCCAACATTTTCCCAACCGCAGATGTTAGGCTAACTGGTCTATAGTTTCCTGCTTTGTCTGCCTCCTTTTTTAAATAAGGGCGTTACATTTGCAATTTTCCAATCTGCTGGGACCTCTCCAGATTCCAGGGAATTTTGGTACATTACAACCAATGCATCCCCAATCCCTGCTACTCCTTCTCTTAAGACCCTAGGATGCAAGCCATCAGGTCCAGGGGATTTATCTGCCTTTAGTCCCATTATCTTACTGAGTACCACCTCCTTAGTGATTCTGATTATGTTAAGTTCCTCCCCCTCCCTGTAGCCCCTAGACTATCCGCTGTTGGGATATTTTTAGTGTCCTCTACCATGAAGACTGATACGAAATATTTGTTCAGAGTTTCTGCCATCTCCATGTTCCCCATTACTAATTCCCTGGCCTCGTCCTCTAAGGGACCAATGTTTACTTTAGCTTTCAATTTCCCTTTGTTTTACTTTTGCCTGTTTAAACAAAAAAATATTAATTGCTGTGGTCTCGTGGAGTTTTCAGATAGGAACAGATTCTGGTACAGACAGGCACAGCCTGGGTCAAAAGCTCCGCACTGTTGGAGAGCTGCCGTTTTTGGGTGCCATGTTTGTGCTGGTTATCTGGAGTGCAAAGATCTGCACGAGCCTATTTTTAAATGTAACCTGTAGGCTAGATTGTTAGAGCACCTAATGCACAAGGTGCTCTGTGTAGGTCAGATATCTCCCACAGTGGGAGGGGGCGTCTCAACTGTTCCCTCTCCTGCACGCTCCAGAGACTAATACAAAAGCCAAATACTGCGGATGCTGGAAATCTGAAATAAAACCAGAAAGTGCTGGAAATACTCAGGTCAGGCAGCATCTGTGGAGAGAGAAACCGAGTTAACGTTTCAGGTCAATGACCTTTTGTCAGAACTGGAAAAAGTTAGAGATGTAACAGATTTTAACCAAGTGCAGGGACAGGGAAAGAGGAGAGGGGAGCAAAGAACAAAAGGGAAGGTCTGTGATGGGTGGAAGGCAGGAGAGATTAAACGACAAAAGGTTTCTCGCTTGAGAAACCAGTTCACAGCAGCACAGGATCCATTCAGCAGCTCTCATGGCTGCTGTTTCTTTGTAGCCAGAGTTAGGAAAGGTGCTTAAATTCCTCTCTCCACTCAACTTAGCGGGAAAGAGATGAGTGCCATTGTAACAGTTTGCTTAACTCACTCATTTTATCCACGTAAAATTCCAGTATGCACTATCTTAAGTCATTAGCCCAATTGAGTTACAAGAATTAGTGCTCAAAGTAACTTCTCCCCAATTGTACTTTAACCACAATCTCAAGTAGCCTCTCTGAAAATCACTATCAATTGGTGTTAAATAATTAGCACTTTTCTGCTGTGCAGGCTCACACACTCTTAAGATATAGGTTGGGTACACCCAAATGCAATTCATATAAGACCCAGTTCATATATGCAAACATTATTCATATTTGTGTTCATGAATGCGAGTATTGGTTTTGGGAAGTGGATAGTTTTTAGTTTTATTTTGCACCCTGATCAGATCCAGAGAAAAGCAGTTAACCAATACACAGTTGGAGGCAACGAGGTTATAAGTGGAAATACAATATTTAATAAACATTAATGCCAGTGCATTTGAGCGCATTAGTACTGGATTGTGCTTTTTGCTAATCTCTACTCTAGTCAGTACTAATGTATTAATGATCATGCTAAACATGTGAAATAGCTGGTGTCTGCACAAACCCAAGAAATGCTTCCTGCCCCCTTGGTATATCGGAGATGGACCTAGAGATTGTGTTCCTGTTAGTCAATCTATTTGCATTAACATAGTTGATCTACCAAATATTCAGCTCTGACAGTGGTACAGTGAATTGGGTGTTTTATAATTCATGGAAGGTCCATGTAAATGAAGAGGATAAATAGAGGATTATTTCCACAGATTGGCAGATAATAAGAATAATAAGGAGGCACAAACTCTGGATTATCACCAGTAGAATGAAGGGGGAGATTAATAGAATGTTTTCACACGGAGGGTTATTAGGACATGGAATGCTTTACTACATGGCCATTGAGGCAACAACTGTAACAACATTTCAAGGGGAAATGGATAAGTATTTGAAAAGGAAGAATATAAAAGGATGCAAGGAAAGGGCAGAGAAATATGACTAGAATAGATATTTCCAGTTGCAGTTAGTATTAGTACAGATTCAGTGGGCTCAATCACCACTTGTTCTGTGATTTAAGATAATTAGAAAATTTAAATGGCTCCTTTCAAAACAAAAGGCACCATCAAGGAAGTTAATGATTATTTGCTTCCCTTTAATAACTTCAGTTCAGTTGTACATTTTTTTGCCATGGATTACTGGGATTTCCTGTGCAAACTTTAATACTATAAGCGGGTCAGTTTAATGTTTTTTTTGGAGCATATCAGACTACTATGCAATTTGGTGATGAAGCGGAGTTTATAATCCTATTGGAATACAGTTAATGCATTACAAATAAAATCCATTATTG
Source organism: Pristiophorus japonicus (assembly GCF_044704955.1). NCBI lineage: Eukaryota > Metazoa > Chordata > Chondrichthyes > Pristiophoridae > Pristiophorus > Pristiophorus japonicus. Next base: position 35,056,107 of record NC_091981.1, on the reverse strand, counting down.
CCCAAGGTGAATTTAGCAAAGCTGATCGTGGCCAATCCAGAAAGAAAAAGCAGATTCTGAATAAGTGAAGTGTAAGCAGATTTATATAGAAACATAGAAAATAGGTGCAGGATTAGGCCATTCGGCCCTTCGAGCCTGCACCACCATTCAATATGATCATGGCTGATCATTCACCCCTTTCCCGCTTTCTCTCCATACCCCTTGATCCCTTTTAGCCGTAAGGGCCATATCTAACTCCCTCTTGAATATATCCAATGAACTGGCATCAACGACTCTCTGCGGCAGGGAATTCCACAGGTCAGCAACTCTCTGATTGAAGAAGTTTCTCCTCATCTCAGTCCTAAATGGCCTACCCCTTATCCTAAGACTATGTCCCCTGGTTCGGGACTTCCCCAACATCGGGAACATTCTTCCCGCATCTAACCTGCCCCATCCCATCAGGATCTTATACGTTTCTATGAGATCCCCTCTCATCCTTCTAAACTCCAGTGTATAAATGCCCAGTTGATCCAGTCTTTCCTCATATGACTTGCATTTATATAGCGTTTTTCACCACTGCCTGATGTCTCAAAGCGCTTTACAGCCAATGAAGTACTTTTGGAGTGTAGTTACTCTTGTAATGTGGGAAATGCGGCAGCCAACTTGTGCACAGCAAACTCCTACAAACAGCAATGTGATAATGACCAGATAATCTGTTTTTGTTATGTTGTTTGAGGGAGAGGGAGAATGCACTATCTTGATATATTGACTAGTTGGCCGCAAATGATCCGATGACACTATTCATGAAGAGCAGATTGGACTTCTGGTGTCCTGGCCAATATTTATGGATGCATTTATTTGTAGTAACTGAATAGCAGCTGTTTCTCTGATTGGCTCTCCGTTATCACATGTCCTCTTGGAGGATAAGCCACACCCTGAAGTTTCTCTGGAATGTGTAAATGGAACTGCCCAGCCTAACTTTGCACCTAGTAACATGATTTATTTTGACTTCAGAAGTCAGAAAGGACACATCCCTCCCCCAGCACAAGACCTTACTCTTTCCCAATTCCCCCCCCCACAATAGATGGGGTATTGTGTGCGGATTGTTAATAGGTTTATTGGGTATAAGGTGAATAGTGACAGTGTCGTGACTTCTGGATTTCATCCTCTCCAACGATGTTCCTTGTAACACACGTACCGAGCTTTCCGAGAAATCGGGTATGGGTTTAAAGGGGTTTGGAAAAACGTGATCCGTCTTCCCTGAGTCCCTCTCTCTCCTCCGATCCCATCACACTCTCTCTCTCTCTCTCTCTCTCTCTCTCTCTTTCCCCCTCCCCCCCCTGCCAAGGGTCGGTCGGTTTCTCGTCTCTTCCCCCACCCCCCTGGTCGGGGGCTCGGCAGCTTACGGCGCTGCAGGTGACTCTGGGCTCGGCAGCTTGGGAATGAACGTGTTCGGAGCCCCGTTTTCGGGCGTCTGGAGGACACATGCACAGAAAATCGTTGGTACAAATTTCACTCGGTGGGTGTGGAGTCGGGAGGCGCATGTGTAGAAAGCAGTTAGTACCAATAGTTACTCTGAATCTTTATCCCTCAACCAACTTCACCAAGAACAGATTAATGAATCATTTAACTTGTTATTTATTGGACCATGCTGAGCGCAAATTGGCTGACATATTTGCTTATAGAACAGCGACTGCACTTCAAAACAAAGCAATTCATTGGCTGTGAAGCACTTTGGGACAGATGCTATATAAATGCAAGTTCTATCTTTTCTTTCTAGTTAATCAGTGGCTGAATACAGAAAGTCAGTTTTCACTCGGATCTTTGGTCACCATAAACATTTGTTAGAAAGAAAAAATATGCACCTTCCTTATTCTCGGGATGCTTCCCAGCTAACACATTGGGCTAAATGTTTCCCAGTGATTTGCGCCGCTTTTTGGCCTAAATTTTAAAAATCCAAGTTTCCCCAATCTTTGTGCGCTCGTGTAACTCAGTTAGTTACGATTTGTTTAGATTAGGTTTTTTTGTGTCATAGGGGGCGTAACCTGAAGTCTGCGCCAGTTTTCCACAATTATGGAAGTTTTTCCAATTTATATTTCTCCTAGGACGATGTCGGAGAAACCGTGCAGGCACCTTTGGTAATGACTCCACAAGGCAGGGTATGGTACTTAAACTGTGTAGACCTGTAGTCCTTTATTTGCAGCTCCTCGAGTGAGGACACCAAACTGTGAGCTCCCTTTTATACTGGGTTACCTACAGTGTGCAGGTAATCCTGAGGTCTCCAGCAGCAGCACCCTCTGGTGTACAGTAAAGTGTGTACAGTGTAAGGTACATTCAATGTTACAGACATCATATAACAATATAAGCAAGCATACATAACAACACTCTCCTCTAAGCATTTTTCAAGTCCTTATTGTAATGACCTGGGAGGTGGTCAGTAGTGGGCAATGGGAGGTTGTGGTGAGGTTTGTGTGGGTGCCAGGTGTGATTCCTGTACTTGAGGCTGGCCTCATATATTTCCCCCCCTTCACACAGACCACGTGGGTGCCACTGTTGTGGGATCTCTCAGTGGGTTAGTCATTGCAACAGTGGGTAGGGTGCATACTCTGATGTGGGTAGTTGTGTGGTGGTGGCCAGGGCCACAGGACTGTGTGGGCTCCTTTTCCTCTAATTGGGATGAGAGTCTGGTCATCCCAGGGTTTGCCAGGAAAGCTGGAGGGTGTTAGCCCTCGTAGCCAGGGGCTGTAGGGCTGGTCTGGGGCAGATTGCCAATGGTGGTGGCTATGCTGCCCATTGACCACTGTCCCTGTAGTGGGTCTGCTCCCACTGGGGGTGTGTGTGTGTGTGTGTGTGTGTGTGTGTGCCCTTCCTGGGGCATCACACTAGTTCCAAAGGCCCAGGCTACGTGGTTTGGTAGCAGCTGGACCTGGGGGTTTCCCACGGGGGGGGTATTCCTCTAGCATTTGCATGGTCCCTGTAGAACCCAGTGTCCTTTAACAGTGTCCTACCTGTATACATGACACCATGGCTCTGGTTATACATAGTTGAGTCTACATTATTGACTGCCTTTACATTGTTAATAACAGCATTTGCATCACTTTTTGGTATCATGGTCTCACCAGACATGGTTACATTAGGCATTTCAAACTCTGTCATAATCATCACACATAACAAGCTTGTTCTTAACCTTACTTACACAAGCATTCATTTCATTTTTCACATCAGTTACACCAGCATCACAATTCATGGTTACATTATCATACTTGCACCCTTTTACTGCATTTTTAGCTTTAAAGTCCCTGTCATCTTTAAGTTGAAACTGTCCCTTTAAATTTTTTTGGTTACCGGTCTCCTTTAAGGGAGCCTTCAAATCCGATTGGCCGCTCGGTGTCACGTGTTGCTCCTCCAATGCTGTCCCTTGTGGTCTGGTTGCGGCCATTTTAATTTTAAGTTCTCCTCGTGGTGCAGCCGCCATTTTCTGGCTCTCCTCCAGGTAGGCTGTGTTGAACTTCTTCCTCAGGTTCTGCCATGGACGTTGGGAATCCACTTCTTTCGATGATGTTTGCCTCTTGGAGTCCTGCCCTGGCCCGGAAGTTGGAGTTTGGGTTTTCGGTCCTGGAGATTTTGCCATGGTGTGGTCCTGGAGATTTCACCGTGCAGTCGAGCTGGACAGTGGGATCTCTAGATGCAGCGATGGATCCATGTTCGATGTCGATTGCTGGAGCCCGGAGGCGGTCGCCACTTCGACTGATTTGGACCGGGTTCATCCAATTCCTTCCCAGCAGCGTGGGACCATCTCTGGCAATGATCCACAGGGGCAGTCTGTTCAACATTGCCGCCCTGGGAGACCTGGACGTCCACGCTGCCAATTATTTGGATTTTACCTTTGGTGTCGGTGAGTAGCTGCGCCTGGACAAGGGACAGTTTTGGTCGAGTGGCGGGATTCATCCAAATTTTTTCAAAGGTCGTTTGGCTCATCACAGACTAGCTTGTCCCTGTGTCGATCTCCATGGAAACTGGGACCCCGTCGATGTCTACTTCCATCGTCCACGGAGAACTTTCGGTGGAGCAGGTATAAACTCCATACTCTTCTTCCAGGGGTTGAGCAGCTTCATCTTCATCTTTGTCGGAGCCCCAGTGATCAGCCAACTCTTCAGTGATGCGGTGAGAAAAGCTTTTTCTGCATATTCTCTCTTTGCAGCCTTTGCATGTATAGTCTTTGTAGCGGCACTGGTGGGCCCTGTGGTTTCCTCCACAGTGCCAGCACAGGGCCGTCCGATTTGCCCCATGTGGCAGACTCAGAGTTGTGGGACTCGGGGCAGCATTTCTGCCTTTAGAAGTAGCAATGCTGTGCACTCCATTCGCCAGTTTAGAGTCCTGGGTCAGTATTCGCCTGGAGTCGCTGGCCAAAACCATATAGGCCTGGCTCACTTGAATTGCTTTCTGCAGGGTGACTGTGATGTCAGCAGAGAGCAATTTATGTAGGAGGCCCTCGTAGCCAATTCCGATGACAAATATGTCCCTTAGTGCTTCATTAAGGTAGTCTCCAAAATCTCATGGTGCAGCTAGTCTTCTTAAATGTGCAGCAGACTTAGTAATTTCTTGACCTTCGGGTCGCCAGTAAGTGTAGAACTGGTGCCTGGCTGTGAGGATGCTTTCTTTTAGTTGCTCCTGTATTAGTGTTACAAGTTCCTCATAGCTCTTGATGGTTGTCTTCTCTGGGGCTAGCAAAGCCCTGACGAGACAATGGCTGGTGGGCCCACAACTGCTAAGTAGGATGGCCCTGCGCTTTTTCGGTTGTGTAGCCGGTGTGTTCCCATCCAGGTCGTTGGCTATGAAGAAATGTTCCAATCTTTCTACAAAAGCATCCCAATCTTCCCCATCAGTAAATTGCTGAAAGTTGCTGAGATTCAACATGCTGAGTTTGTGACCTTGTCACCAGTTGTTGTGTATGCAGGCATCTTTGGTAATGACTCCACGAGGCAGGGTATGGTACTTGAACTGTGTAGACTGTAGTCCTTTCTTTGCAACTCCTCGAGTGAGGACACCAAGCTGTGAGCTCTCTTTTATACTGGGTTACCTGCAGTGTGTAGGTAACCATTAGGTCTCCACAGCAGCACCCTCTGCTGTACAGTAAGGTGTGTACAGTGTAAGTTACATAAAGTGTTACAGACATCATATAACAATACAAGCAAGCATACATAACAGACGGCATATGTGACCACTCCCAAAAAGCCTTCTGGGCATTTAAGAAAAACCAGCGCACATTAAAAAATCGGCGCAGAAAGATGCCATTGTTTTTATGCAAAGTTTTGAAGGGAGTCGAGGACACACAACTATCCATAATCAAGCTTAAATTTTTAAAACTTGAAATGGAAGTTTAATGGAATTCTTTTAAGTTTTTATTTTTTTTAAACTGACACGCCACCACCGACGTCTCCAAACCGAGCTCGAGGGTCGGAGCGTTGGCCGGTAGAATCGGTCCCTTGCCCGGACACGGACATGGGCTCGGGGCTCGGCTTGAAAAGAAGCCTGGGGTGGGGGGTGGCTGTGGAAGATGAACGGAAGGCATGAGATGCCTACCACCCAGGGTGAGGTTCCGATCATTGCGCCTGCTCAAACCTGGGTGTGGTCCATACTAGGGCGTCGATCTCGGGGGGGGGGGGGGAGGAGGAGGAGAAGAGAGAACAAAGAACCTTGTCCTGCCTGCCGTTTTGAGCTTCTTTCAAAGGTAGAATTTAATCAAGAGGGCAGAACTGACAATATCATAACTTGTGCAAGCTTTCTGCATGATGGTACTGCGGAGGAGACAATTAATTCGATGTCATCGCATGAGGAACCTCAGAGGACATAGGGTGATGGGTAGGAGGCCTTAACCCACGTCTGTTATATCGAGACAGGCCTGCATCTGAGTGATGCAGACCGTCAGAAGGCTGTGTTTCCACAAAGAAGTTGTAACTGAAATCTATGAGTTAGTAGAAGCAGACCTGCAACCTAGAAGCATCAAGAGCACTGCTTTGTTAGTTGAAGTGAAGGTTACAGCTGCACTTTCATTCTATGCATCTGGATCATTCCAGGTTATAACTGGGGATGAGAGCGCCATTTCTCAACATGCAACACATATCTGCATTCGGCAGGTCACTGGTGCACTATATGCCTGGAGTTCCCCATGACCAACCAGGCAATGCGTGAAAGGGCTGTGGCTTCTCCAGGATTGCTGGCCTCCCAAAGGTACAGGGCTGCATTGATTGTACCCACATCGCCTTGCGAGCACCTTTGGAGGATTCCGAGATGTACAGGAACAGAAAAGGCTTCCACTCCATTAATGTGCAGCTAGTGTGTGACGACTTGCATCGCATCATGTCAGTTGATGCAAGATACTCTGGGAGCACCCATGATGCGTTCATCCTATGCAAGAGCGTTATATCTGCCATGTTTCAGCAGCAGCCAGAAGGGCAGAGCTGGCTATTGGGAGACACAGGGTACGGCCTCGCCACCTGGCTCATGACACCCCTACGTGTAACCCGGACGGAAGCTGACCAGTAATACAACATGTCGCACATGCAGCATAATAGAGAGGACCATTGGCATCTTGAAACAACGTTTCCGATGCCTGGACTATTCCAGAGGCTACTTGCAATATTTCCCTGAGATTGTCGGTCAGTTCACTGTTGTGTGCTGCATGCTGCATAACTTAGCCATCATGAGGCAGCAGCAGCTGGTAGTAGAAGACCCACCTGAGGTGAGAGTGACTGATAATGATGATGAGGAAGATGCAGATGATGAAGAGGAGGACAAGGAAGCCATGCAACTATCTGAACTCTGAGCACGACAGTGGAGTAGGGTGGGCCGTCATGCCCCTTTAACGATTGCTCGAGCCTTACGCCAGCAGCTCATCCATGAACGCTTTGCTGCCTGAAGGCTCAGTGGCAACTATTCTACATGGACCATGTTTACTGTTTGGACCTGTTCCGTAATGTTGTGTTGTGTTAATGGAACAGATAATGGAAATGATTCTGCTTTAGTTCAAAAAGTTGTTCATAATGGAACAAATAATGTAAATGATTCAGTTATAATGTAAAATATATTTTATTTAAAAGTTTAACTTAAGTTAACGTAAATTTACATAACTTATAAAAAAACTTTTAATTTGAGAACAGTTACAACAGTAACAATAACAGCAGCAAAGAAAAGTTGCACCCATCTCTCCTCTGCCTTATTCTAAGCTCGCCCATTGCGCTTGGTTTTGTTGACTCCACCCATGCCCGCAGGGGGGTGACTCAGCGTTTCTCTGGTTGGTACCAAGCTTATTCTTTCGAACATCTCGGGTAATGCGCACCTTGATGGGGGGTGGGGCAGACGGTAATGTAGAAGGCCCGGCTTGGGCCTCTTCAGAGGCTGGTCTGGGGATTGGAGTGGGAGTGGCAGTTGATTCTGTCAATGGACGTGGGGTCTGGACGTGTTCCTTTATTGCAGCAGCTAACTCTGACATTCCGTCCCTCATGTTCGCCGACAGTGTCTCAGCTACCTGTGATATTGCCTCCCTCATGTTCCTGGACAGTGTTCCCATTTCTCGTGAGTGTGTTGTTACTTCTCCCGACAGCCCCGATACCGCATCACCCACCCCACTGATGGTGTCCAGGAGTGATCGGGTAAGGTCAATGCTCTCCACACTCATTACCATCACCTGAACCACATCTGTTAGATCCTGCACCTCAGGAGAGCACTGTTGAGCTCTCCTTCCCCTCCTCACCCTGGGCGTGGCTCGTTGCATCCCTCTGCGACCCATAGTTTCGGACGGTGGGGCCCTGGTGTGCCTCACTGCATCCCACTGGGACCCGCAGCGTCGGACGGTGGGTCCCTGAGTGTGCCTCGCTGCACGCCACTGGAATCCCCAGCCCCGGATGGTGGGAAACCATGGAATATCCCACCAACACTCGAACCACTCAGGGAAGGGGCTGGCAACTCAATGGGCGCCACCTGCACCTCCTCTAGCATGAGTACAAGAGCCTTCATCCATCACCCCCCCCCATACCCCCATTCTCTTGTTCTGAAAGGTGGGATTGAAAGATGGTTTCCTCTTCAGGCTCGTCCGCATCTAAGTAATCTTCTGCATTGTCGGGGTTAGCCTCAAGTTGTGCAAAATATAACAGAACAGACAAATGGTTAGCAGCAGAGGAGGGGGAAATCGTGAGTGGCATGAGTAGGCTCACATAGTGCAGGCAGCAGGCTGATTTGAAGGGCCAGGATGAATTATAGCACTTTGCAACAATCGAAGCGTAGCTGAGAGAGACGTCCCCATGAACTGAAGCATGGCTAGCCCATACAGTACTTAATATTTAGCAAAGCCAGTCTGTGGAATTTGCAGGACTTACCCTCTCCCTCGAGTATGGGCCCAGCTTGTGCAGTGGTGGTTGCTTTTCTCCAGGCAGGACCCATCAAAGCAGCAACCTTCTCTTCCAAGGGTGTCAGTGGCTGCAGATTTGCCGGGCCTCCTCTTGTTCGACTTCTTTCTCGTTTGTTATGTGCCACTTTCCTCTGCAAAGATGAAAATATAACATTTTAGAGAGGGTTTATTTCTGCTGGGTGGGACATATACAGTTGGTCATATTTACAATTGCAATTCCATTGAATAAATTAAAATATTATTTACACAAACTACTTGACCAAGGTCCTGCCACTTTTTGCACTGGCCTCCAGACCTAGGGGTGGTCACTATTGCACAGTAATCTTCTGCAAGTTGGTTCCAGCGTGCGTTCTTTTATTTTGGTGGAACTTTTATATGACCTCTGCTGGTGTTCAACTTGTGCCATCTGCCCTCAATTACAGTAACTAGTGTCTCCACTTCATCCTGTAAGAAATTCTTGGTCCTTGTGCCACTTGCATCTTGTATTGCAGCTCTGATTTTTCCAATGAGAATTAAAGTTCTCACATGCAACTGGTTCTTAAAAACGGCCAATTGCAGACTGGAAACTGTACTGTGCCTGCGCACCCATGAGAATCACGTCAAAAATGTATTTTTTCCCCCCGCCCATGCGCAGAAGGGGCAGCATCATTTTTTCGGCGCAGACATTAGGCTCCACCCCCCAAGGCTACAGGACAGGTTATGTAGCGCCAATTTCAAAAAGTAGAACGGAGAAACTTGCTACTTTTTTTTGGAGTAGTTGGTGGCCTAGAAAAATGGCGTAACTCTGGCAATACGCCAAAAAACGGCATTGGGGAAAATTGAGCCCATTACTTTTGAAGTACAGTCACTGTTTTATAGGCAAATATAGCAGCCAATTTGCCCACAACAAGGTTCCACACACACCAATGAAATAAATGATCAGATAATCTGTTATAGTGGTGTTTAATCAATGTTTTATCTATACTAGTTCACTAGGGTGTGGGAAAACTGGTTGACTAAATTGGAGGTTAACAAAGGATTTGCTCAACCATTAGTATTTTTCTGGTGGTCTGATAATCAGGTGTACTTGTAATTATTGTCCCATTAAAGCAGCCGACATGTTCCAAAACAGAGGATAGAGTTTAATATCTTTTGAAAGAATACTTAATCTTGCAATACTAAGAATACATATATCCAGAAAATAAAGCATCATACTGACAGATGAATAGCACTTGGATTTCCAACAGCTATTGTATTTGATTTCGCAACTGAATGATTGCAGCCAAATTTTAGTTACTTTTGTGGCACAAATACTCTCTACAAATGTTACTGCCCTAAGTTTGGGGAGAGACTATGACCGGTGTCAGAAAATGTCTTGGGCAAAGTTTAAAAATGCAAGCAGATTGATCATATTAAAGAATATATATTATTTGCTTTCTCTTCGATCCGCATGCACAGGAGAGATATTGCGTTTTTAATCTATGGATTTATTTTTGGTCAGCTAGTGACCATCTGTTGAACTGGAAACGAAGACATCAGACACCTGCCAACGTAATGCTGTGTGCAATGGGGATGCTGCTTTGGCAGTAGCACTAGCAGGGGAGGTCTTGAGCATAAGAGTAGAATCTCCAAAAACTGTCATATTAGAGATGATAATGGAAATTAGTAGATGATTGAGAATACCCAGTTTTTGGTCATGGGCACATTTTATGGCAACACCCCAGGTTTGGGAATGAAGGGAAGTGCCATGCAAGACAAAGTTCTCCAAACTGAGATCAAATGCTCATAAAAAAGGAACCTGAACAGTGAGGCACTGTCTTGTGCAAGACATGGTCCTGACAAATTTCTAGTGGATGATGATAATAGAGGTTGTTTTGTATGCTGAAAGTTATAAATAGTTCTGCCTCACTGGTGTAAATCACTTTTACAACTTGCATATGTCAGTTGACTGTTATTCATGTGAACAATCACTTGCATGAATGGCTGTCCTTCATTATACTGGCGCAGCTGGGTAATAATGACCAATGTGCTTGCGGCACAGAATCTGTGTTACAAAGTCATTGCGAAATTGGGCAGCTGTGATATTAAATTGTGTTTCTTCACACAGTTCTAAGTGGCCACTTGCTTTCAAATGCCTTGGATATTGCAATGCTGGAATCCCTGGACCTGGGGATTCCCCCAATGACTAAGTTGATCCAGTGAGGTATCTGAGCCAAAAAGATCTGGAAGACCCCAGTTTCCATCTGCAGTTGGATCATGGTGGCCTCTACAGTTGGCCTCAAAGGGGGACCCTGGGCTAGAGAGTGACAAATTGATCAAGTTTCTCTCTCCTGATCGCAATGTGGCAAGCCTAGCTAGAAGAGTACACACACAGGTGTTTGGCGAGGAGGATTCTGTGATAATTCAACTAACCACCGTGTCTGGGCTTGCACATGATAAGTAGTTGAATGGTGAGGGACCTCAGGGCAACTAATATTTGAAACCATATCCTAGTGAGAGTCAACACTTTCAGCAGAGGAGGAGAGAATGTTTGAGAATAGGCAGAGTGTACATCAGCACTGTGAACCATGAGACAAACATGAAGTAATCTTTTCAATCAGAAATGTAATTTATTTAAGAAAGCTCTGGTTCAGTTTTGCTGTGCGTTTGGAGCCAAACTAAGGTTTCATTGTACCAAAGCCAAAAATGCAGTTTGTCACTTGCCAATATCAACCATCACCAGGACATGGTCTGTTGGTGCCAACTGTAATGTTGAATGCATTATCTTCCAGTCATATTTTCTACTGATTTGAAAGTTGGTTATCTGGCAACTCTCATCACTCAGTGGAAAAACTCGGCAAAAATCGAAGGCTGGGAAGCAGGTGGCAAAAACGTTCTACTTCCTTTCCCCATCGCTGCTACTTCATGGTGGAGAAGTGAGATTGCCTGCATCTCTCTCTGCTCCCATTACGACATAAATGTTGGGAACTCAAATGCAGTGCAACAGCAGCCTTGGCCTAACTGTTTGTACCAGGACTGTACTTTGTACTTTAGTTTCAATTCTTTTATACTGAACTCTAGTGTAATCTTAACATTTAAAAGTTCATTTCATCTTTTCTAAAGGCAAGCTATTAATTTTCAATTTATAGGATGTGTCTGCAGTCCTAGGGATCTGTGACTAATTTATAGCTGTTCTCTGTATTTAGTTAGAGAATAATAATGGCTAGCTGAGATTAATTACAAAGCAGGGATTCGGATGATATTCTAGGCAAGGAAGGCAGTTCATAATAGTAATCTGACCCCGAAAATTGAATTACAGTTTCTCTGGTAGCTGATATTAATACCGTTTTATAAATGTATGGCATTTAACTATGTGTTGGGTACACTGTTTTGTGTGTGTGTTCTGTTGGTTCACACCTGTATTTAGTGCTGCATGGTCTTGTTTGCACTGCAGAATTAAGTGTGGTCCTTATCAAAAAAGTTGTCCATAGTTTCCAGAGTAAACAATTCAAAGCTGCAGCCCCTATAGGTTTCATCCAGTTTTTGTTTCCACTTGTTTAGCGATAGTCTGTATAGCAGTTTAATAGCCAGTGTGGATTTGTGAAAGGTAGATCATGCCTGACAAACCTGATTGAATTTTTTGAAGAGGTAACTAAAGTAGTGGACAGGAGAATGTCTATGGATGTTTTATATGGACTTCCAGATGGCATTTGATAAAGTCCCATAAGAGACTGTTGTTTAAGGCAGAAGCACACGGAATTGAGGGAAAATTATTGACCTGGTTAAGAAATTAGGTGAGCGTCAGGAGACAGAGAGAAGAGATAATGGGTAGGTACTCAAATTGACAGGAAGTGTCTAATGTCCCGCAGGATCTTTGTTCGGCCCTCAGCTATTCGCAATATTTATTAATGACTTAGATGGGATAGAAAGCCACATATCCAAATTTGATGACACAAAGATAGGTGACATTGTAGGCAGTGTAGATGAAAGCATAACATTACAAAGGGATATTGATAGATTAAATGAACGGGCAAAACTGTGGCAAATGAATTTCAATGTAAGCAAATGCGAGGTCATCCACTGGACCTAAAAAGGATAGAACCGGGTACTTTCTAAATGGTGAAAAACTTGGAGAAGGGGAGGGGGGCGGGGTCCAGGTACATAGATCATTAAAATCTCATGAACAGGTACAGAAAATAATCAAAAAGGCTAATAGAATGCTGTCCTTTATATCTAGAGGACTGGAATACAAGAGGGTAGAAGTTATGCTGCAGCTATACAAAACCTTGGTTAGACCACACCTGGAGTGCAGTGAGCAGTTCTGGGTACCACACCTTAGGAAGGATATATTGGCCTTGGAGGGAGTGCAGCATAAGTTTACCAGAATGACACCTGGACTTCAAGGGTTAAGTTACGAGGAGCAAATACACAAATTAGGGTTGTATTCCCTAGACCGAAGTTTTCAAGATATTAAGAGGAATAGATAGAGATAAAATATGTCTGCTGGTTGATGATTCTAGGACTAGGGGGCATAGCCTAAAGATTAGAGCCAAATCTAACAAGAGTGAAATCAGGAAACACTTCTACACACAAAGGGTGGTAGAAGTTAGGAACTTTCTTCTGCAATAGGCAATTGATGCTAGATCAATTATTAATTTTAAGTCTGAGATTGATATTGCAAGGGTTACTGATGCCTCGTCTCACGTTACACAGTTCTTGACGTCGGGTTTTATAAGAACAAAGTTGCACACGGCACAGGGTTTTGGCTCAACCAAGATTCGTACGTTTTATTGGACATACATATTGAACCTCCCTAGTATAAATCACTACAATCTATGTGGGACATACAAACCCAGAATACAAACCCCTATGAAAAGGTCCTTTACATCGGCACAACTTGACAAAATTAAACTCTTACACGATTTGACTGTTGCATATAAAGTTACCCAAACACAAAACCCTTCTACAATTTGACTGGAACAAAACATACAATCACCAATTCCTCGGCTGTCTTGAGGTTGACTGTAGGCCCTTTCCTTGATTGCAGCTTGAGTCCCGAAGACTGGCTGGCTTCTGCTTCTGTACTGCTGTGTTCTGCTTCTACTTGCCTTCGAAAGTGGGTGGTCTTTATACCAAAAACCAACTTGCAATCTTGGAACAGATTGAACATGATGGCCGCATCAAATAAATATGATGGCTGCGTCTTGGAACAGATTGAACATGATGGCCGCATCAAATGTGAACTCTTGATAGCTAATTGTTCCCCATCTAAAGTTATTGTTCATGATTGTTATGAGGTCCTTTACAAGGTTGGTTTTCTATTAGTATTCATATCTGCGTGGCTCAGGGTCCGATCCATTGTCTAGGCTACCAGCCTTTCTGGAGCCACAGTCCAGGGCACGTTCTTTAAACAATGTAACCCCTTAAGGTAAATTAATATATATAAATGTTCCTCCTATCTTTTCAGGTAGGAAACCATTAAAGGTGTGAATATCTCTCTTCTGCCATTGTCTAGTGACTTAGGTCGATGGCAGATATCCTGTATCATAGTCCTTCGTGATGGCTGATGGTTTGGCTACAATGTAAGAATTAACCCTTTCCTGCCCAGCTCTTTTTGCAAGCTGTGATGCAGTTCTGAGTTTTTATATTCAATAATCCAATTTTTGCTGTGGGGGAGCAGGAATGGATCCTACAATCGCTCTTTGTTAACCAAAGGTGTTGTGGGATATGGGCCAAAGGTGGGTCGCAGATCAGCCATGATCTCATTGAGGGACTGAATGGCCTACTCCTGTTCCTGTGTTCCTATAGTGGCGCAATCCTTACACGCACTGATAGATCATTTATTTAAGTTGGGAGATGATTGATACTGTACCGGGGTCAGGGAGTAATTCCTTCCCATAGTCATCCAGTGGTGCTATTAAACCAAGAAAAGGGGTCTTTCAGAACAAGCAGACAGAGGTAACTCTACTAAATCCTTGTTTGAAACCGAAGACAGGAAAAATATTTAATTCAGCAATATTTGTTTTCATTAAACCTTTTTGCATAGCAATACTTACAATATACAAGGGGCAAAAATAAGGACGAAGATAAATAAAGGGAAGGATGAGGTCAGCACGACATAAGGATTGCAATATTACAACATTGGCAGACTTGAGTGCCAACTCCTATTGGCCTGAGGCAAGATTAGTCCAGGTTATCTACAGTGGCATCAAGAGATCAAATAAACTTGCATATGAGGAAGAGGAACCTGGGCAAATGTCATGGCTGCATGAGCGTGAAAAAATTCAGGGCAGGTTGAATAGTGAATAATATGGGAAAGGACGTGGGGTGGGGTGGAGAACATTCATCCACTTCTCCAGTTGATACCGCATAACCCTACACGCATCACCTATTTCCCTGGCATTCCTTTCTGAGAAGGGCAGAAAACACACAATTATTGACCAAATAAACGGGTGTTTGTTTGTTGTCCAACTCTAGGCTGCAATTGATGATTTCATTGAATTTCTTGACTCTGCAGGTGATGATGTAGACAAGCGGTGACATGCTTCATGTACATAGTTTTTTATTAATGCTGTTATCGCCACAGCAACAGCAGTGTTACCTTCTGAAGTGTTTGACTACACTTCACAGGAAGTTAATTTAAAGATAAACGCTGTGGGCCAGTTTCATTTTTTTTTTACAGTTGTTGGCTCGGTGGATAGCTTCAGCAAGTTGGGTTCTTCTCCCTCTGGTAGTCTTGCTGGTGAATATTGCATTTCAAACGTTCCTGCACAGTTGTTTAACACTAGGTTTAAGGAGCTGCATCTCTACTGCATTTAGGCTGCACGCTTCACATCCGTAGGCATAATGGCAGAATAATTGTCGTGTTTTAACACACTTGGGAATTGTCCTTGTGTGTTGCTCCGACCCTGGATTTGCGTAACTATGGCACAGCACTAAGGGAATGTTACTAGAGGAGTCATTCTTCAAAGGTGACGTTAAACCGAAGTCCTGTCTGCCTGTTCAGGTGGACATAAAAGATCCCCTGGCACTATTTGCAGATGAGTATGGAATTCTTCTAGTATCCAGCCCCATGTTCCTCCCTCAACCAATACTACTGAAAATAGATCTCACTGCTGTATGTGAACATAAGAACATAAGAATTAGGAACAGGAGTAGGCCATCTAGTCCCTCGAGCCTGCTCCGCCATTCAACAAGATCATGGTTGATCTGGCCATGGACTCAGCTCCACTTACCCGCCCGCTCCCCAGAACCCTTAATTCCCTTATTGGTTAAAAATATATCTATCTGTGACTTGAATACATTCAATGAGCTAGCCTCAACTGCTTCCTTGGGCAGAGAATTCCACAGATTCACAACCCTCTGGGAGAAGAAATTCCTTCTCAATTCGGTTTTAAATTGGCTCCCCCGTATTTTGAGGCTGTGCTCCCTAGTTCTAGTCTCCCCGACCAGTGGAAACAACCTCTCTGCCTCTATCTTGTCTATCCCTTTCATTATTTTAAATGTTTCTATAAGATCACCCCTCATCCTTCTGAACTCCCAACGAGTAAAGACCCAGTCTACTCAATCTATCATCATAAGATAACCCCCTCATCTCCGGAATCAGCCGAGTGAATCGTCTCTGTACCGCCTCCAAAGCTAGTGTATCCTTCCTTAAATAAACTCCACGCAGTACTCCAGGTGCGGCCTCCAGGTGGGAATTAAGGGTTACGGGGAGCGGGCGGGTAAATGGAGCTGAGTCCACGGCCAGATCAACCATGATCTTGTTGAATGGCGGAGCAGGCTCGAGGGGCTAGATGGCCTACTCCTGTTCCTAATTCTTATGTTCTTATGTTCACATACAGCAGTGAGATCTATTTTCAGTAGTATTGGTTGAGGGAGGAACATGGGACTGGATACTAGAAGAATTCCATACTCATCTGCAAATAGTGCCAGGGGATCTTTTATGTCCACCTGAACAGGCAGACAGGGCTTCGGTTTAACGTCACCTTTTGAAGAATGACTCCTCCAGTAACATTCCCTATACAGTTGCAGCAGGACCTCCCTGCTTTTGTACGCCATCCCTCTCGCAATGAAGGCCAACATTCCATTCGTCTTCCTGATTACCTACTGCACCTGCAAACTAACTTTTTGGGATTCTAAAAGAGTTTCATGCAACCCCCAGGTCCCTCTGCACTGCAGCATGTTGTAATTTCTCCCCATTCAAATAATATTCCCTTTTATTGTTTTTTTTTCCCAAGGTGGATGACCTCACATTTTCAGACATTGTATTCCATCTGCCAAACCTTAGCCCATTTGCTTAACCTATCTAAATCTCTTTGCAGCCTCTGTGTCCTCTACACAACCTGCTTTCCCACTAATCTTTGTGTCATCTGCAAATTTTGTTACACTATACTCTGTCCCCTCTTCCAGGTCATCTATGTATATTGTAAACAGTTGTGGTCCCAGCACCGATCCCTGTGACACACCACTAACCACCGATTTCCAACCCGAAAAGGACCCATTTATCCCGACTCTCTGCTTTCTGTTAGCAAGCCAATTCTCGATCCATGCTAATACATTGCCTCTGACTCCGCGTACCTTTATCTTCTGCAGTAACCTTTTGTGTGGCACCTTATCGAATGCCTTTTGGAAATCTAAATACACCACATCCATCGGTACACCTCCAACCACCATGCTCGTTATATCCTCAAAGAATTCCAGTAAATTAGTTAAACATGATTTCCCCTTCATGAATCCATGTTGCGTCTGCTTGATTGCACTATTCCTATCTAGATGTCCCGCCATTTCTTCCTTAATGATAGTTTCAAGCATTTTCCCCACTACAGATGTTAAACTAACCGGTCTATAGTTACCTGCCTTTTGTCTGCCCCCTTTTTTAAACAGAGGCGTTACATTAGCTGCTTTCCAATCCGCTGGTACCACCCCAGAGTCCAGAGAATTTTGGTAGATTATAACGAATGCATCTGCTAAAACTTCCGCCATCTCTTTTAGTACCCTGGGATGCATTTCATCAGGACCAGGGGACTTGTCTACCTCGAGTCCCATTAGCCTGTCCAGCACTACCTCCCTAGTGATAGTGATTGTCTCAAGGTCCTCCCTTCCCACATTCCTGTGACCAGCAATTTTTGGCATGGTTTTTGTGATTTCCACTGTGAAGACCGAAGCAAAATAATTGTTTACGGTCTCAGTCATTTCCACATTTCCCATTATTAAATCCCCCTTTTCATCTTCTAAGGGACCAACATTTACTTTAGTCACTCTCTTCCGTTTTATATATCTGTAAAAGCTTTTACTATCTGTTTTTATGTTTTTGCAAGTTTACTTTCGTAATCTATCTTTCCTTTCTTTATTGCTTTCTTAGTCATTCTTTGCTGTCGTTTAAAACTTTCCCAATCTTCTAGTTTCCCACTAACCTTGGCCACCTTATACGCATTGGTTTTTAATTTGATACTCTCCTTTATTTCCTTGGTTATCCACAGCTGGTTATCCCTTCTCTTACCGCCCTTTTTCACTGGAATATATTTTTGTTGAGCACTATGAAAGAGCTCCTTAAAAGTCCTCCACTGTTCCTCAATTGTGCCACCGTTTAGTCTGTGTTTCCAGTCTACTTTAGCCAACTCTGCCCTCATCCCACTGTAGTCCCCTTTGTTTAAGCATAGTATGCTCGTTTGAGACACTACTTCCTCACCTCAATCTGTATTACAAATTCAACCATACTGTGATCACTCATTCCGAGAGGATCTTTTACTAGGAGATCGTTTATTATTCCTGTCTCATTACACAGGACCTGATCTAAGATCGCTTGCTCCCTTGTAGGTTCTGTAACATACTGTTCTAAGAAACAATCCCGTATCCATTCTATGAATTCCTCCTCAAGGCTACCCCGTGTGATTTGATTTGACCAATCGATATGTAGGTTAAAATCCCTCATGATTACTGCCGTTCCTTTTTCACATGCCTCCATTATTCCCTTGATTATTGCCCGCCCCACCGTGAAGTTATTATTTGGGGGCCTATAAACTACGCCCACCAGTGACTTTTTCCCCTTACTATTTCTAATCTTCACCCACAATGATTCAACATTTTGTTCATAAGAGCCAATATCGTCTCTCAACTGCCCTGATATCATCCTTTATTAACAGAGCTACCCCACCTCCTTTCCCTTCTTGTTTATCTTTCCGAATTGTCAGATACCCCTGTATGTTTAATTCCCAGTCTTGGCCACCCTGCAACCACGTTTCTGTAATGGCCACCAAATCATACTCATTTGTAATGATATGTGCCGTCAACTCATTTACTTTATTTCGACTGCTGCGTGCATTTAGGTAGAGTGTTTTAATACTCGTTTTTAAACCATGATTTTTAGTTTTGACCCCTCCTGCAGCCCCTTTATATTCAGACATATTGTCTCTTCCTATCACCTTGTGGTTTACACTTACCCCAGTGCTACTCTGCTTTGTTGCCTCCTGCCTTTTGCATTCTTTCTTGGGGTCCTGTTCATCTGAGCTCTTACCCATTCTAACTAGCTCAGAGCCCTCTCCTGGGTTCCGAATACTCCTTGCATTGAGGCACCGAGCTTTCATGCTTGCCTTTTTATTACACTTTGACCCTTTAGAATGTGGCAACTTGCTGTGAGCAATTGCCTGCCATGTTTGACGAGGTAGTAATAATTAACTACAGAAGTAGTTTATTGTATTGCAGCTGCTTTGGGGCATCGTGAGAGCATCATATGGTCTTCACTTGCATGTTGCAACATGACAAATTCATCACAGCAGCCAGGGTTCTGAGACCTGTGAGGGTTAGACAGGAGCTTTTCAGGTACTCGGCTAGCAGCCTTTACATTTTCATCTGAAATGCCATAGTTCAAAACTAACTGCAGCAGGAATTACATTTTATTTCTAAGTTTTTTTTCCCCCTGACTTCACAGCATTGGGAAATCATTAATATTAATGTGTTATACATGAAGGGTCTTTGGGTAATCACAGCCCAATTATTGCTGGTGTATATGGGGAGCCGAATTTGTCTAATGTGTTTTAAATAGTTTAAATGAACTTGTATTTGTATATGTCCTTTCACGACCTCAGGACGTCCCAAAGTGCTTCACAGCCAATGAAGTACTTTTGAAATGTAGTCTCTGTTGTAATGTCGGAAATGCAGCAGCTAGTCTGTGCACAGCAAGATCTCAAATAGCAATGTGAGAAGTGACCAGATAATCTGTTTTAGTGATGTGGGTTGAAGAATGATGGACACCGGGGAAGAACTCCATTACTTTTCTTCGATTAGTGCCATGGGACCTTTTACATCCAGCTGAGAGGGCAGACGTGGCCTCGGATTAATGTCTCATCCAAAAGACTGCAACTCCGATAGTGCAGCACTCTCTCAGTACTATACTCGAGTGTCAGAATAGATTTTGTGCTCGTCTCTCGGGTGGGACTTCAACCCCTGGCCATCTGACTCCAAAGTGAGAATGCTCCAATGAGCCATGACTGATCCCATCACAGCAAATAATATGCAGAATACACACAATGATTCAGGTATCTCGAGGAGCCACTCGAGCAGAATCTTCAACTTCACAGTCAACTGTTTGACTGTGTCTCATTGTCTGGAAAGCTGAATTTTCATCAGCAACAAAAATAAAAGACCATGGGCTAGAATTTTCGGCTCACTTATGCCTCAGTTAGCGCCCCGGAGGGGCGATAAAGGTGTTTCTAGGCGTTAGTGAACGTCCAGCTTTTACTGCCCGGCCGGCAAATTCGGCTCATGATTTGCGGCGGCGCAAAAACTTACCACTCCGCCCTCTAGTTTCACTGAGATCGTGATGTCAATCGTCGCGCAACGTTCCGCTAGCGCCCCGGATGCAAAATTCGGCCCGAATGCCTCATTAAACGCCCGCCCCAGGAAACGTCTGGAAAGCCAGGCGTTCCCAGGGTCCAGCAGGCAGTATTGGCGGTGTATTTAAATGGAGAGGGGAGGATCTTGCATCACGGGTCACATTGACTGCAATGGTTGCGCGCAGCCCGCTATGTGAAGCTCTGACTTGAAACCGGCAGTTTTATCTGCCATTACAGTGTTCTTACAATGTCAGTGAGAGAATTGTACGGGAGCATTACTAGTTCGCCAGCGTATCATGCTGCATGCTATTGCCAGAGGGCATCAAGCTAGAAGAAGGGCTGTTGGCCATGTCGGCCCACGGATTAGGAGAGGCCAAAGACTTCTGGAGAGGAGTGTTTACCCCCCACGGGTTTACACGCACCAACGCTCAAACCTCCAGCTCTGTAAGGTACAGTGTGTGAGAAGGTAGTGCTTTCGAAAGGAAGTGCTGACAGAGATATGCCATCTCCTACAGGCAGACAGATGCCTGGACCACTCTGGAGGCAGCCTTCAATACTCCCTTCAACATGTATCCGAATTCATTGTGGTGTGCTGCACGTTGCACAACTTGGCCATCATGAGGGGCCAGGCATTGCCAGTGGGGATTACAGGCCCACCTCAGGAGGAGGAGGATGAGTAAGAGGAGCCTGGCGAGGCCCCCATTGAACAGCTGCACTATCCACGGGAGAAGCAGCATGGAGATGCAGCCGGATCAAGAGTTGCACGTCGCCAGCTCATCATGGACCGGTTCTAAATGGAGAAAACTGAGGGATGGAGCTAATACTTGACACGATACATGCCCCCATAAAGGCACATCTCCGGTGAACATTGGAATGAAGCACAAGACACCAATGAAAAAGGATGAATCATAAATTGTACTGTAACAAAAGTTCCCCCCACCATAAGAAAACCATACAATATACAATGTTCTGTTGTAGGGAGCTGAACAACAATGAAGTCCCTTAAATTAACAAAATGTTTTTAACTGCGGGATTTTCGGCTGAGATGCAAAAACTTCCTTGTGTAATGCCTGATTTTATGTCCCTGATCATGGAACCTCTTTTTGCCGAATTTTGAAGATGAGGGCACAATGTTTTTCCAGGTGGTATCAGGACCGTGCTGCTATTACCGCCTTAAAATCTCAAAAGCTGAAAATCCAGCACCATAACGCTATGGGCAAGACTGTGTGTAAAACTTTGAGGGAAGGGGAGTGCACATGTGGGTATGTCCACTCATGCACTCGAACATCTAGTCTATTATTTGTAAGTGTAAGAGACCAATTTACACTAGTGTGTTGAACAATGGGAAGCCATTGATGCTGTTGGGGATGCTTAAATTATTTCAGGCTGCATCTGCATGGGGAAATCTGTTTAAAATCTGAACATGGTCTGATAAATGTAATTTATTTAACAATGCTGCAGGTGTAATTGGATATGAAGAAACTGAAAAAGCAATGGAAGAGGTATCAAAGGAATAGCTTTCATCCAGAAGGCATTTGACAAGGTGCCACATAAAAGGCTACTGCACAAGATAAAAATTCATGGGGTTGGGTGTAATATATTAGCATGGATAGAGGATTGGCTAACTAACAGAGAACAGAAAGTCAGGATAAGTGGTTCATACAGAGAGTTGGGATAAATGGTTCATTCTCGGGTTGGCAATCAGTAACTAGTGGGGTGCCGCAGGGATCAGTGCTGGGATCCCAACTATTTGATTAACGACTTGGAGGAAGGGACTGAGTGTAACGTAGCCAAGTTTTCTGTCGATACAAAGATGGGAGGAAAAGCAATGTGTGAGGAGGACACAAAAAAACCTGCAAAAGGACATAGCCAGGCTAAGTGAGTGGGCAAAAATTTGGCAGATGGAATATAATGTTGGAAAGTGTGAGGTCATGCACTTTGGCAGAAAAAAAATCAAAGAGCAAGTTATTATTTAAATGGAGAAAATTGCAAAGTGCTGCAGTTCTGGTTCTGGTACATGAAACACAAAAGCACGTGATCAGGAAAGCCAATAGAATCTTGGCCTTTATTGCAAAGGGCTGGAGTATAAAAGCAGGGAAGTCTTGCTACAGTTATACAGGGTATTGGTGAGGCCACACCTGGAATATTGCATACAGTTTTGGTTTCCATATTTAAGAAAGGATATACTTGCTTTGTAGGCAGTTCAGAGAAGATTTACTAGGTTGATTCAGGAGATGAGGGGGTTGACTTATGAGGAAAGGTTGAGTAGGTTGGGCCTCTATTCCTTGGAATTCAGAAGAATGGGAGGTGGTCTTATCGAAACATATAAGATTATGGGCCTAAGTTTCGAGCCGCCCCTGGAATGGCGCAGTCCCAACCTGGACGCCCGTTTTTCGCGCCACAAAGTGCGCCTAAAAAAACCTTCCAGATTCTCCAGCTCCCTGCAGGTCGTTTGCAGATCGGCGCAGTGCAGCACGAGCTGCGGGGGGCGGAGCCAGGTCCCTGCGCTGTAAACAGTGCCGGGACCTCTGCACATGCGCACTACAGTGGGCGTGCATGTGCAGTAGCTCCAGGCACCCAAAACTGTGTGGGAGGGGCCGAAGCACACAGCCCCTAGCCCTGGCCGAATGGCCTCACTGGGGCTGCGTGAATAAGTCTCCTCCCACGGCCAGCTCCTGCTTCTGCTTCCTCCCGACCTGACTCGACTCCCGCTTCCTGCCCCCAGACCCGACCCGACTCCCGCTCCCCCGGACCAGACCCGACCCCGCCCCCGACACTGACTCCCGCTCCCCCCGACTGGACCCGACCTGACCTCCCTCCCCCCGACCTGACCTCCCTCCCCCCGACCTGACCTCCCTCCCACCCCCCACCCCCCCATCTCCTTTCTCACCCCCCCCCCATCTCCTTTCTCCCCCCCCCCCATCTCCTTTCTCCCCCCCCCCCATCTCCTTTCTCCCCCCCCCATCTCCTTTCTCCCCCCCCCCATCTCCTTTCTCCCCCCCCCCATCTCCTTTCTCCTCCCCCCCCCATCTCCTTTCTCCCCCCCAATCTCCTTTCTCCCCCCCCCCCCCATCTCCTTTCTCCCCCCCATCTCCTTTCTTCCCCTCCCCCCCCCCATCTCCTTTCTCCCCCCCCATCTCCTTTCTTCCCCTCCCCCCCCCCCATCTCCTTTCTCCCCCCCCCCATCTCCTTTCTCCCCCCCCCATCTCCTTTCTCCCCCCCCCCCATCTCCTTTCTCTCCCCCCCCCCATCTCCTTTCTCTCCCCCCCCCCCCATCTCCTTTCTCTCCCCCCCCCCCATCTCCTTTCTCTCCCCCCCCCATCTCCTTTCTCTCCCCCCCCCCATCTCCTTTCTCCCCCCCCATCTCCTTTCTCCCCCCCCCCATCTCCTTTCTCCCCCCCCATCTCCTTTCTCCCCCCCCAATCTCCTTTCTCCCCCCCCCCATCTCCTTTCTCCCCCCCATCTCCTTTCTTCCCCTCCCCCCCCCCCCATCTCCTTTCTCCCCCCCCCATCTCCTTTCTTCCCCTCCCCCCCCCATCTCCTTTCTCCACCCCCCATC
Organism: Pristiophorus japonicus; assembly: GCF_044704955.1. Taxonomy (NCBI): domain Eukaryota; kingdom Metazoa; phylum Chordata; class Chondrichthyes; family Pristiophoridae; genus Pristiophorus; species Pristiophorus japonicus. The sequence continues at coordinate 35,032,370 of NC_091981.1, read as the reverse complement.
TCCTTTCTCTCCCCCCCCATCTCCTTTCTCTCCCCCCCATCTCCTTTCTCCCCCCCCCCCCATCTCCTTTCACCCCCCCCCCCATCTCCTTTCTCCCCCCCCCCATCTCCTTTCTCCCCCCCCCCCCCATCTCCTTCCCCCCCCCCATCTTTTCCCTCCCTTCTCCTCCCCCCCCCCACCCCCTTCCCCCTTGTCCTCCTCTTCCCCTCGCTGTCAGAAACAGACACTGACAGACAGAGAATGAGAGGCACACACAGACAGACAGAGATAGAGACACTGACAGAGACACACTGGGGGGGGCATCCCAGCACACTGTTGGAGGGCTCCCAGTGCTGCAGTCGGTAAGTAGAAAATGTTTTATTGATTTAAAAAAAAATTATTTCTTATATTTCTTCCTAATTTTTTTTGATTGATTTATTGGTTGATTTATTGATGTTTTTATCATTTATTATTGATGATGGCTCTTTATTTGTAAAACTGAAGTGTTTAATGTTTGTAAACTTCCCTTTTAAACCCTCCCCCCCCCCCCCCCCCCCCCCCCATTCCCTACGCCTGATTTGTAACCTACGCCTGATTTTCTAAAGTGTAGACAAGGTTTTTTTCGGGCGTACAAAAATCTTCACTTGCTCCATTCCAAGTTAGTTTGGAGTAAGTTTTCACTGATGAAACTTTGAAAACAGGCGTAAGTGGCCGGACACGACCCGTTTTGAAAAAAAAATTCTGTTCAAAAGTGAAACTGTTCTAACTGACTAGAACTGGAGCAAACTAAATGGCGAGAATTCTGATTTCTAAGATACTCCGTTCTACACCAGTTGCTCCTAAAATTCAGGAGCAAATCATGGTGAAACTTGGGGCCTATGAGTGGGCTTGACCAGGTGGATGCAGAGAAAATGTTTCCACTGATAGGAGAGACTAGAATAAGGGGCCGCCCATTTAAAACTGAGATGAGGGGGACTTTCTTCTCTGAGGGTTGTAAATCTGTGGAATTCGCTGCCTGAGAGCTGTGGAAGCTGGGACATTGAATAAATTTAAGACAGAGATAGACAGTTTCTTAACCGATTTAGGGAATAAAGGATTATGGGGAGTGGGCAGGGAAGTGGACCTGAGCCCATGATCGGATCAGCCATGACCGTATTAAATGGCGGAGCACGCTCGAGATGCCGTATGGCCTATTCCTGCTCCTATTTCTTATGTTCTTATGTTATGTTGTTAAGTGTTTAGCAACCTTTGCTTGAGCAGCAGTGTGAAGAAATGATCCTTTTTTTTGACACTGCATGTAAATGATGCAACATGAATTGTGAATTGTGTGTTTGGCAATTTTTATTTGTTTCTTCATTCACTTCCTAAAAGAGATGCTGTTTCTGCTGAAGCACTTCAAACTAATGGTTAGATGTTGAACTATAAGGGTCGAGCCTTTTGAAATCGAGATGACTTAACTTGATTACTTGATATTCTTTGTGACACAGATGTTTCTCTAGTCTCAAATGCAGTGTTCGGTTAGCCCCGTTAGTATAACTTCTGTAGCAGTCGGTGCGGTACCTCCATGTGGTGGGACAATGGCAGGTAAAATTCTCTTTGCTTCTTCTCATTCCATTGCTTGTGAAGTCCAATACCTTTCACCCACATCTCCATTACAATGTGGATTATTATTTTATTCAAGCTTTCACATGGCTGTGAAATCTTTACAAATGATGTATGTTAAGAGATTATTTGTTTTCGCACCATGGGAACACACAAAAGAAGTTGGCATTGTTTTTAGTGTCGATAGGGTACAATTAAGAACTTGCATTTATATAGCGCCTTTCACATCCTGTCCCAAAATGCTTCAGTCATTGTTGAAGTGCAGTCACTGTTGGGTAGCAAACACTGCAGACAATTTACACACACCAAGATCCCACAAACAACAACGAGGTAAAGGACCAGATCATCTGGGGTTTTTTTTGTGCTGGGAGATGAGGGATAATTGCTGGCCAGGCACCAGTAGAATTCTTTGCTTCTCTTGATTAGCACCCTAGGATCAGGCATTGGTTTAATATCTCATCTGAAAGATGCCATCTCTGACAATGCAGAGAATTCCCTCAGTGCTGCATTGAACTGTCAGCCTAGATTATGTGCTCTCATCCTGCAGTGGGGCTTTACTCTGCAACCTTCTGACTTGGAGCTGAGAGCTATCACTGAGACAAGGCTGACCTCGTCAAGTCTGGTTTTTGTATTTCTTTAGTAGGTTAATCCAAGGACAGAATTAATTTTGTTTTATTTCCAATTTTCTGCCACGTCTGATTTTGCTCTTAATTGATTTTCCTTTTAAAGTGGTTTCCTGGTATTTTATTTTGCTCCACTCTACGTTTGACACTGAGCTCTCGATTTATGATAGGGTTCGACTGAACAAGACTGCATCCCAGTCTGAACAAGTTGTACTACATTTCTAGTTATATCTGCTCAAAGGACCTGGTATCTCATCGTTTTCTCACACACAACTTGAATTTTTGGTAAAAGTACATGAGCTAAAGTGCACGTCAAATCTATTGATGTAGTTTGCTGCTCCTAGCAACAAATGCATCTCCTGCAGAACCTGTTGTGTTCTCCACTTATGGGGCCCAAATTTGCCCAGGAGTTGCACTGTTTTTTTTTTTGGAGCAACTTAATTTTTCTGGAGTATCTTAAAAATCCCCATTCTGCACTTTTAATTTGCGCCAGTGTAAATAAGTTAGTTAGGATTTTTTTAGTTTAGTATTTTTTTCAAAAGGGGGTTTTACCAGCCACCTACGCCTGTTTTGGCCATTTAAGCCAGTTTGGACAGCTAATAGTTGCTCCAAACTAACTTAGGCCAGCGTATGTGGCCGCATAGAAAACCCTTGCGAAGAGTTAAGAAATCAATGCAGGTAGCCAGAGATGGTGGGGGGGGCGGAGGAGGGGGGAAGGGAAGGGAAGCAGAGAGGACTTTGCAAAGCACTAAACACCTTCACAACTAATACAGATCTTGTACTGTAACTTTTGCATAATTTACACATTCTACTACATCCTACGAAAAGAATTTAAGGAGCTAGGAGCTAAATTAAAAAGTAGGACTTCAAAAGTAGTAATCTCGGGATTGCTACCAGTGCCACGTGCTAGTCAGAGTAGGAACCGCAGGATAGCGCAGATGAATACGTGGCTTCAGCAATGGTGCAGCAGGGAGGGATTCAAATTCCTGGGGCATTGGAACCGGTTCTGGGGGAGGTGGGACCAGTACAAACCGGACGGTCTGCACCTGGGCAGGACCGGAACCAATGTCCTAGGGGGAGTGTTTGCTAGTGCTGTTGGGGAGGAGTTAAACTAATATGGCAGGGGGATGGGAACCTATGCAGGGAGACAGAGGGAGACAAAAATGAGGCAAAAGCAAAAGACAGAAAGGAGATGAGGAAAAGTGGAGGGCAGAGAAACCCAAGGCAAAAAAAAAAGGCCACTGTACAGCAAAATTCTAAAAGGACAAAGGGTGTTAAAAAAGCAAGCCTGAAGGCTTTGTGTCTTAATGCAAGGAGTATCCGCAATAAGGTGGATGAATTAACTGTGCAAGTAGATGTTAACAAATATGATGTGATTGGGATTACGGAGACGTGGCTCCAGGATGATCAGGGCTGGGAACTCAACATCCAAGGGTATTCAACATTCAGGAAGGATAGAATAAAAGGAAAAGGAGGTGGGATAGCATTGCTGGTTAAAGAGGAGATTAATGCAATAGTTAGGAAAGACATTAGCTTGGATGATGTGGAATCTATATGGGTAGAGCTGCAGAACACTAAAGGGCAAAAAACGTTAGTGGGAGTTGTGTACAGACCTCCAAACAGTAGTAGTGATGTTGGGGAGGGCATCAAACAGGAAATTAGGAGTGCATGCAATAAAGGTGCAGCAGTTATAATGGGTGACTTTAATATGCACATAGATTGGGCTAACCAAACTGGAAGCAATACGGTGGAGGAGGATTTCCTGGAGTGCATAAGGGATGGTTTTCTATTCCAATATGTCGAGGAACCAACTAGGGGGGAGGCCATCTTAGACTGGGTGTTGTGTAATGAGAGAGGATTAATTAGCAATCTCATTGTGCGAGGCCCCTTGGGGAAGAGTGACCATAATATGGTGGAATTCTGCATTAGGATGGAGAATGAAACAGTTAATTCAGAGACCATGGTCCAGAACTTAAAGAAGGGTAACTTTGAAGGTATGAGGCGTGAATTGGCTAGGATAGATTGGCGAATAATACTTAAGGGGTTGACTGTGGATGGGCAATGGCAGACATTTAGAGACCGCATGGATGAATTACAACAATTGTACATTCCTGTCTGGCGTAAAAATAAAAAAGGGAAGGTGGCTCAACCGTGGCTATCAAGGGAAATCAGGGATAGTATTAAAGCCAAGGAAGTAGCATACAAATTGGCCAGAAATAGCAGCGAACCTGGGGACTGGGAGAAACTTAGAACTCAGCAGAGGAGGACAAAGGGTTTGATTAGGGCAGGGAAAATGGAGTACGAGAAGAAGCTTGCAGGGAACATTAAGGCGGATTGCAAAAGTTTCTATAGGTATGTAAAGAGAAAAAGGTTAGTAAAGACAAACGTAGGTCCCCTGCAGTCAGAATCAGGGGAAGCCATAACGGGGAACCAAGAAATGGCAGACCAATTGAACAAGTACTTTGGTTCAGTATTCACTAAGGAGGACACAAACAACCTTCCGGATATAAAAGGGGTCAGAGGGTCTAGTAAGGAGGAGGAACTGAGGGAAATCTTTATTAGTAGGGAAATTGTGTTGGGGAAATTGATGGGATTGAAGGCCGATAAATCCCCAGGGCCTGATGGACTGCATCCCAGAGTACTTAAGGAGGTGGCCTTGGAAATAGCAGATGCATTGACAGTCATTTTCCAACATTCCATTGGCTCTGGATCAATTCCTATCGAGTGGAGGGTAGCCAATGTAACCCCACTTTTTAAAAAAAGGAGGGAGAGAGAAAGCAGGGAATTATAGACCGGTCAGCCTGACCTCAGTAGTGGGTAAAATGATGGAATCAATTATTAAGGATGCCATAGCAGCGCATTTGGAAAATGGTGACATGATAGGTCCAAGTCAGCATGGATTTGTGAAAGGGAGATCATGCTTGACAAATCTTCTGGAATTTTTTGAGGATGTTTCCAGTAAAGTGGTCAAAGGAGAACCAGTTGATGTGGTATATTTGGACTTTCAGAAGGCTTTCGACAAGGTCCCACACAGGAGATTAATGTGCAAAGTTAAAGCACATGGGATTGGGGGTAGTGTGCTGACGTGGATTGAGAACTGGTTGTCAGACAGGAAGCAAAGAGTAGAAGTAAATGGGTACTTTTCAGAATGGCAGGCAGTGACTAGTGGGGTACCGCAGGGTTCTGTGCTGGGGCCCCAGCTGTTTCCATTGTACATTAATGATTTAGACGAGGGGATTAAATGTAGTATCTCCAAATTTGCGGATGACACTAAGTTGGGTGGCAGTGTGAGCTGCGAGGAGGATGCTATGAGGCTGCAGAGTGACTTGGATAGGTTAGGTGAGTGGGCAAATGCGTGGCAGATGAAGTATAATGTGGATAAATGTGAGGTTATCCACTTTGGTGGTAAAAACAGAGAGACAGACTATTATCTGAATGGTGACAGATTAGGAAAAGGGAAGGTGCAAAGAGACCTGGGTGTCATGGTACATCAGTCATTGAAGGTTGGCATGCAGGTACAGCAGGCGGTTAAGAAAGCAAATGGCATGTTGGCCTTCATAGTGAGGGGATTTGAGTACAGGGGCAGGGAGGTGTTGCTACAGTTGTACAGGGCCTTGGTGAGGCTACACCTGGAGTATTGTGTACAGTTTTGGTCGTCTAACTTGAGGAAGGACATTCTTGCTATTGAGGGAGTGCAGTGAAGATTCACCAGACTGATTCCCGGGATGGTGGGACTGACCTATCAAGAAAGACTGGATCAACTGGGCTTGTATTCACTGGAGTTCAGAAGAGTGAGAGGGGACCTCATAGAAACGTTTAAAATTCTGACGGGTTTGGACAGGTTGGATGCAGGAAGAATGTTCCCAATGTTGGGGAAGTCCAGAACCAGGGGTCACAGTCTAAGGATAAGGGGTAAGCCATTTAGGACCGAGATGAGGAGAAACTTCTTCACCCAGAGAGTGGTGAACCTGTGGAATTCTCTACCACAGAAAGTAGTTGAGGCCAATTCACTAAATATATTCAAAAGGGAGTTAGATGAAGTCCTTACTACTTGGGGGATCAAGGGGTATGGCGTGAAAGCAGGAAGGGGGTACTGAAGTTGAATGTTCAGCCATGAACTCATTGAATGGCGGTGCAGGCTGGAAGGGCTGAATGGCCTGCTCCTGCACCTATTTTCTATGTTTTCTATAAAGCTTCATAAAATATGCACTTTTTAATATAATTTATATCAGAAGACAAAGGGTTTCATAAAACCATTTATGAATCAAATATTTTGCTAGCAGGTCCATATTAATGCAAGTTGTTATCTTGTGTCATCACATCATTGTGGGTGGTGCAATGATGGGAGTAATACAACTGGCCTTGTTGTCATTGGGTTAGGGAGCGGAAAATCAACCGGGTTCCAGCTCCTGGTCGCTATCCATTGAGCTTGCTGGAACTGTTCTATGTGTAGAGGTCAGGTGAAAAGTGGAACAGGCTGTGATGTCCCTCGTGGTCACATAGCCTGCCTTTCTCCGATTGTCAAGGCTCGGGCTTACACATGAATGAACGATGGTCATTTACGCAAGGTACCTGAGGGTGCCCATGCTCCACAATAAGGCACCCGTGGGTGCTGATGGAATGTTCCCAACAAGGTATCTACGGGCATCCATGCAGTTGTTCACTAAGAATTGGTGGGATTTAAAAAAAAAATTGACCCAAGTCATGATTACTACCAAAACAAAAGGCACGACCAAATACTTGCTGGTCCTGAGAGATCAAACCTAAGGAAAGTTTTCTCTGGTCATTCTCACCTCTTAACAGCCAGTTGCATTGTGCCATTGACAGAGACTTTTTCTAAATCATTTAAAGAAACTCTCCTTCTTCCCCGCCCACTCAAAACTCTTTTCCCCACCCCGCCCCCCCCGATCAAAAGTCTCCCCGCACCAACCTATTTCTTGTAACCCTCAGCGCGGGAATGCAGCAGGCCACTCGGTCCGGGATAGAGGCGGAACGCGTCGGGTCCCATGCTGCAGGCACGCATCATCACAATCATGGGAGGAGCTACTGCGTATGCGCGAATGCTCTACTGCGCATGCGGACAGCTGCTGGCACTCTTGGGCGCAGGGCCTGAGCTCCACGCCCCCCCAATGGACTCGCCCCGCCGCGCCAAGCCCAGAGAGTTGGCCGTGGAGCCAGAATACGGGGATATCTTTTCGCGCCGTTTTGAGCGCAGGAAGTCTGCACATCTTGCGTAAGTGCGCCGAAAAAACGGGAGGGCCAAATTTGGGCCCATGAAATGCGCACGTTTCCGATTATCATATTTGAACAGCTTAATTATGGGGAAGTTCTTGGCTTTTTCTAATTAACCTCAAAGCTCCTGAACAAACAAAAAATTCAGTACAGAAATAAATAACTTTCTGTAGCAGCTCCTGAAAGCATCATGCAACCTCCACCACATGAAAGAACAAGGCAGCAGGTACATGGGAACGCAATTACCTCCAAGTCACACGCCATCCTGACTTGAACATGTTTCACTCTTCCTTTATGGACACTGGACCAAAATCCTGGAACTCCCTATCCAACAACAGCACTGAGAACACCTTCACCACACACTGCAGCAGTTCAAGAAGATCCTCCACCACCGTCTCAAGGGCAACTAGGGATGGGCAATAAATGCTGCCCTTGCCAGCAACACCCATACTCCAGAATGACATTTTTAAAACTTTGATTTTTATAACCCAAAAGTGCTTCACATCCAATCAATTGGTTTTTGAAGTGTACTTACTGTTATGTAGGTACATGTGTTCACAAGATATGCACAGCATGGTCCCATGAGCAGCAAATGAGTTGAATGACCTGGTAATATTTTTTAATGATCGTTGAAAAAGGATGGGACCTTGCTTGCCCCTCTTTGATTTGTTGTGACCACCTGAACAGGCTGACAAGTCCTCGAGCTAACGTCTCATCCGAAAGGCAGACCCACGGACAGTGCAGCACTCCTTCAGCACTGTACTGAAGTGTCCATTTGGATAGTCTTGGAGTGGGGCTTGAACTTAAACTTCCACCTTGGAGGCGCAAGCACTGCCAGCTTAGCCAAGCGACAAATATTTTTTAAACGGACCGTAGTATTTTGGGCCACAAAAGGACAAGCTGGCTGGTGAGTGGCAATTCTGAAGCTTGCCTGCCTAACATTGTTGTATCCAAAATTAATATGTGTGCTTGTCCTGTTGTGCCCATACTGAGAGCAGTTAAGAACCTATCTAAGACACTCTCAACGCGGGTAAGCACAGCATGGTGCATGCTGTGGCATTTCTTTTTATTGGACGGATCTTGTGCCCCTCGTCACGGCGGTGGCTTTTTTTTTTTGTTGTACATTGACCATCTTTCCAGTAGACAGTAGGCCATCATTTCAGGAAGGTGAAAAGTTGTTCCACGCCAATGTGAAATCTGCTGGATTTGCTGTTTTCTTGTGTTAAGCAGGCAGTGTTTCTTGGTAGGCCCTGAATAAGTTAGCTTTTGTTACCGTAACTATTGTCAGTTCTCCTGGGTAGGATGGCCCCTTCTGCTTCAGGGGTTTGGACCCTTTAAGGGGGTAAATGCTTGTAGGTCAGTAGCATTGGTTGCACCTGTTCAGTACTGTTATACACCATGTGGTGGTCTCCTCACTTTAATGTCTTCTATTCTCTGGTGATGTCCGATTTCTTTTAAAAGGAAGTTGGGTAGTTGCTTGAAGAGGAATATTAAAAGGGTCGAAGGAGCAAGGTCAGAGAGTAGGATGAGACTAGGTGGCTCTTGAGAAATAAACACCGGTTTCTGTGCTGTAACAATCATCTGATTCTACAAGTTGTGAGCAACATCAAACAACAACTTGTATTGACATAGCACCTATTAACCTAGTTAAATGTTCCAAGGCGCTTCATAGGAGTCTAATTAGACAACATTTGATGACAAACCACAAGGCGATATTAGGACAGATGACCAAAAGCTTTATCGAAGAGGTAGGTTTAAAGGATCATCTTGAAGGAGAGAGAGGCAGAGAAATTTATGAAGGGAATTCCAAAGTTTAGGGCTTAGGCAGCTGAAGGCACGGCCACCAATTGTGGAGCAATAGATATTGGGGATGCTCAAGAGGTCAGAATTGGATGAATGCAGAGTTCTCGGAGTGTTGTAGGGCTGTAGGAGGTTAGAGATTTGGGGGAGTGGATGCATGGGTGGTGAGGCCATAGAGAAATTTGAACACAAGGATGAGAATTTTAAATTTGAGGCATTGCTGATTGGGAGCCAATGTAAGTCCACGAGCACCGGGGTGATTCGAGTGAGCACCGCGGTGATTCGAGCAAGCACTGGGGTGATTCGAGCAGAAGGCCCTGTGAGGAAGGAAAAGTTGGTGACTGTGCTCTTATAAAAAGAAGCCACTGTTATAGGTGGAAGTGACAGCCAATTTGTGCACAACAGGATCCTCCGAACATCATTAAGACCAATGACCAGTTGAGCTGCATTGGTGGTGATGGCTGAGTGATAAATGTTGACCAGGAAGAACTCTCCTGCTCTTTGGTGCCATGAGATAGTTTACGTCCACCTGACTAGGCAAACAGGGCCTTGGTTTAACATTGGATTTGACAGTGCAGTACTCGCTTGGTGCTTGGGTTTGATCCCTGGTCCCTGCTAAGTTAGCTGGGGTGGTGGTTGGCTTGTGAACCACTGGGTTAGTGAGGGTACTATCAGTTGGACTTCTTGCTGCTGATAAATATACAGGGACCATTGCTGGAAATGTGCATGCATGAATATTGGGTGAGAGTAGCATTCGGGTTCACTGTGTCAACCTCGAGGTCCAATAACCTGTGATTGTAGACTGTATTGACTCATCTTGAGTAAGACCCAGTGCCTGTGTAGCCACACCCCAGCACAGGGCGTCTGCCTTCAGAAGAGGAAGGGCAAAAATGACTGGAAAAGGGGGAAAAAGAATGAACCTGAAAATGCGTCTCAGCTCCAGCCTCGCAATCGTGGACCACTTTGCAAACTTTCTATTTCTCATGCACCAGTTAGCCCGTGACCTCAGGGTGAGATTGCTAATTTAGTGCCGATTCATGCTAAACTAGGGAAAATGAGCATTTAAAAATATTTCCGGAGAACTTGTTGAAAAGTGCTGCTGTAAACCCCAAACCTTCAGTTTAATTTTAAGAGGTTTTGAAATAGAATACATTCTTATTTCTGAATTAACTGATCATGTCCTGCTAAGGGAGCATAACCTTACGACAGGTATATGTATCGGAGAGCTGATTGAAGTGGGATTGATTCGTAACCTAATCCTTGTTCATGAAGACAGCCCCCTCCATGAGCTCCCATCCTTCGAGTACAGTGATCAGGCTCATTTTGTATTTAGACAAGACGGTAAGAGGTTGCTGACTATATTTTAAAGTACTATTGTTCAATATCAACATTGTTTAGGTTGCTCATTACTTTAATGTACGCTCCTGAAATTAATTTTTAAAATGATAGTCCATTTTTCGTTTTGTCTAAAAAAAAAACCTTATTGGGGCTCTAAAAATATAAACCAACAGTCAATCAAATCACTTCATCCTCTTATAACACTTTAAATGTAGTGTAATCTTGTAACCCAGAATTGCAGTTCTATAATACGTCAGTAGTATAAGACTATTGCTTAACCCCGTAGGGATATAAAGTGTAATTATAGAGCAGCAGCACAAGCGTGCGTTAAGGTACAATAGAATTCTCTTGCTTTATAAATATTACTTCCTCCTTCCCTTAATTATTCTCCCTCCTCACCACCCCCACCACCCCCCAAGCTCCCGCCCCAAAGTACCTTGGTTTGTGGGTTATATTGTATCGCTCGATGAGGTCCCGAAGCTGATTTGTGTCAGAGAATGTAACCACTGCTGCACTGCAGCTCTGCTCCACATTGTGGGTATAAACTGCGTACTCCCTGGATGATTCGCTTCACTGCTCTTCACCCAGAGATAGTGGATTAGACACGAGGTCCTGCTCCCCCCCCCCCCCCCCAATCCTGGAGACGGGCAGGCACTTGTCACCTCTCTCTGCTTTTCCACGGCACATTGAAGAGGAACAATAGACCCCGGCGCGACATGAATGAGCAGGATGATGGGGAAGGTTGTTCCAGCCTGGGTGAGTGCGAGACTACAGAATGATGCAGCTGCTGACTGCATTTTCTTTTTTTGTTTCTTTATGTGCCTATTTTGTTCTCTACACCTAACCCCAGAATGATGTTTTGAGAGGGCAGGACTCACGAGGTTAAAAGCATCTTGCTACGGCAAAAAGCAATTTGTCAAAGCCTTTGTGAGCTCTTCTGTGCTGGTGAGGCAAGCCTCTCTCCTTGTGTAGCACTGAGCTTCACTTGACGTGTTGAACTGTTTTAATTTTAAATATGTGGCTTCTACTGATGTTTCAAGAGATGTGCTCGCTGTCTGATTTTGGCTTCATCTTTCTGCTCGCTGATGAGAAGCAAGTGCGAAAGGGATAAATGTGTGTTTCAGTTCTATAAAGGGATTAAATGCCAGCAATTGTCCTTCGTCCTGCCTTAATTTAGCAGAAGGAAACCTTTAAGGTCTGTAGTTAAATTGCAGCATGCTGCTGTTTGTTGAAGTTTGCTCCTGGTTCTAGTGTCTGTCTGTTACGACAAATATTTTTTGTAACATTAAATTTAATGAGTTTCTTGGATTATTGACGACATCCTTTTATCGAGAAATCCAAGTGAAGGTCCGAAGCCCAAGGCATAATTAAAGCTAACAAAAGCCAGTCGCGACATAGCGATTAGTTGACACCAAACTTTGCTTTGAAAAGCTTGGAGATTGTAGGAGGTTTGGGAAAGGTGAAGGACTCCATCATCCGAAGGTCCTAGGCCAGAAGGAACTGAAGTAGGAGATGGTGTGATTAGTCTTGATGATCATTCACTGGAGAATTGGGGAGGAGGAAAAGCGTGTCTTGCGGCATTTCCGTTACTTCAAATGAATGAGCCGAAGGTTCAGCCTACAGCACAGGAGTTGGCCATTCGGCCTGTCGTGTCTGTGCCGGCTCTTTGAAAGATCTGTCCAGTTAGTTCTGCAGCCCTGCAAATTTCTCCTTTGAAGTATAAATCCAATTCCTTTTGAAAGTTACTCGTGAAGCTGCTTCCACCACACTGGGGCAGTGCATTCTGAATCGTAACAACTCGTTGAGTAAAAAAAAATGGTCTCATTTTTACCGCCCCCCCCCCCTCCCCCGGTCCACAGCTGGAACTTTTGCCAATCATCGTAAATCTGTGTCTACTGGTGTCAGTGGAAACTGATTTGTAAACTATAGTAGGTACTGATTTTAAAATGTAAGGTCAGAAAAGAGAAGTTGCAATAGAGGAAAATCTGGAGACTACTGGATGACTGACTTTCTTTTGTGTCCTGTCCAGGGAGATGCTAAAAGGCCCTCCATGTATGTGGGAGCAGTGTTCAAGTCTTTGGCAGATTTGGGCTCCATGGTCTCGCCCCTCCCTATCTCTAATCTCCTTCAGCCTCACAACCCCCACCAGAGGTGTCGGCACTCATCAAGTTCTGCGCTCTTGAGCATCACTGATTTATAACTGCTCTGCCATTGGTGGCTGTGCCTTCAGCTGCCTCGGCCCCAAGCTCTGGAACTCCCTCCCTAAACCTCTCCGCCTCATTACCACTCTATCCTCCTTCAAGACGCTCCTTAAAACCTACCTCTTTGACCAAGCTTTTGGTCATCTGTAATAATTTCTTATCTGGCTCGGTGTCAAATCTATTTTTTTGTCTTGTAACACTCCTGTGAAGTGCCTTGGAACGTTTTACTACATTAAAGGCGCTATATAAATACAAGTTGTTGTTGTTGTTGTGGTGTTGAGGGAAAAGTTTGACTGAGGAAATTAAGTCTCTCAGAGGTAGCTTTAGCAATGTAATTCAAGGTCAGGGGAGATGGTGATCCCAAGAACTACAGCTCAACTGAAAATGGATCAAGGGTGAAGCTATTCAAGTTAAGAGGTGGCAGTTGTTACTTCGACTGGCAAGAAACATTTGGAAACTTTCTGAAGACTCCAATAGTCACATTCTCATCGAGATCCATGGGGGAAGATCATGTACAGTGCTGCTCCTTTTGTGTTGACCCCATCCCGCCCTGTGCATTTCCTGGGAGTTTAATTGTTAAACGTAATGAGATGGTATTGTAAAGGCAGTTTAGAGGTTTAATGTTAAAATTGTATTGACACATGGTTTAAAACCATTAGTTAGCAAACCGTATTTTACAAATAACATGTTCAAGTGTAGCTGAAGTGATAGTCTGTTTGACACCACATGTTTATAAGCAACACTTGCATTTATATAGCGCCTTTCAAGACCTCGGGACCTCTCGAAGTACTTTTTGAAGTGTGGTCCCTGTTGTAATGTAGGAAACGTCGTAGCCAACTTGTGCTCAGCAAGGTCCCACAAACAGCAATGTGATAATGAGCAATTAATCTGTTTTAATGATGTTGGTTGAGGAATAAATATTAACTTGGACACCAGGGAGAACTTGCCTGCTTTTCTTTGAATAGTGCTGTGGGATCTTTTGTGCCTACCTAAGGGGGCATACTCCGTTTAACAACTCATCCAAAAGGCGGCATCTTCGACAGTGCAGCACTCCCTCGGTATTGCACTGGAGTGTCAGCCTAGATTTATGTGCTTGGAGTGGGACTTGAACCCACAACCTTTAGACTCTGAGGCAAGAGGATGACAGTCACCCTTTCATGTTTGCAATTCCCTTGGAGAATGTATTAATTTGTAAAGGAATCCCTTTATAAGATGTTAGCGCTGTAACTTAAATCTCCGGTTTTGTGTTTTTAATTGGAAACTATTTCACTAACGTGTCACTCGGGGTAATGGCTGTAACTAAGCATGAACTCGGCAAGTAGAGGTCATGGAGATCAGAAAATAAAATCGGATATGACCCAAAATTATGGGATCACATGATTGGCCTCAAATCCTAATGGATTGTGCTGACGGTGCTGCCCTGGATCTGAAGGTCTCTGTGCCAAGTGGTATATTTGACAGAAACTAGACCTGAGCTAAGAGAGAGGAATGGGAGAAAAATCACCCATAGTCGCTAAAAATCGTTTCCTGCTTCTGTTCACCATCCAGTGACTGCTGCTGGTTAGTGTACACATCAGGTGAGAGCAGGATCAAGCTTAGCTGTGATTCCTTCATCTGTGGAATATCCTGCTAAAGGTCACTCTTCAGATTTACACAGGAAGAATGGTCACTCTTGCAAGGTACTTGGAGGCCTCCCAGCACATTGGAACCACATACCAGCAAGACTAGGTGTCATCAGGAGAATAGAGGCAAAAATTTGGTAGAAAAATGTCTTGGAAAGGTTTTGATGTGGATAACGGGCTATAGTCATAGTTATGAACAATCTGGGCCTGTGACTTAATTCCTCCATTCTGGCTCTAAACTTATAAATGCCCCTCCTCTCGCCTCCCCTCCCCTCCCCTGTCCTTTTCAACTCTGCAACTGGGAACGTAGGTTACAATTGACTGTTGGCTTCTTCACTCAGTGAAATGGGCTTCCTGCAGTTGACCATGAAGGTTTCTCTGCTGTTAGGTGTTTATAATTTTTGTTTCTGGTTTGATTTTCCTCATCCTTAGACGCAGGAGGAACTACACGACTGACTTCAAACCTTAAATAAGAGGCAAGGAGATTAGATGCTATTTGTATTGGGGTTGGGGACTGAAATGGGAAGGAATGAAGCAGAGATTTGAAAGCTGTTAAAGATCTTACTGCCTTGCTCCATATTTCTCTGTGATGGCGAGCAATGCAATGTAGAGAGTACATTGTAGAGAGATGACTGTAAACTGATAGGATAGAAAGAACTTGCATTCACATAGGGCCTTTCATGTTCTCAGGAAATCCTAAAACACTTCATTGCTAATGAATTTCTTTTGAAGTGTAGCCACTGTTCTGTAGACAAACACAGCAGCCAATTTGTGCACACGGTGGCTAATTTGTGCAAAGTCCCAAGAACAGCAAGTGAAAGAATCTGTTGGTGGTGATTGAGGGATGAATGTTGACCAGGATACCAGCAGAACTCTCCTGCGCTAATCCAGATAGTGCCATGGGACCTTTTAAATCCTGCTGAACAGAGTAGTGAGCTGTTCTGTTCTCAATAGTATGGTGTATAGTGTAGTGTAATACTGCTTTCTCACTATGCTGACCTGCACTAGTGGAGCAAACTAACGCGTGGCTGCAACCCAAAAGTAAACTTGATGGATTGACTGTAGACAGTGGCTGGGAAGACCTGTCCTTGATGGGTCTCACCAGCCAGTAAACGTATTGCTGCGTTTCAGCCGGTTACATGAGTGCTTTGATGGGGAATCACTGGTACTAGAATACATTTTGTACAACAAAAAAGCCGCTCAAGTCTATTGTCGTGCAAGGGTTTAATTGCGTCAGTATGGAGTGAATTTAGATCTACAATGGCTCCTTGTGTCCAAAATGTTTGTTTTTACCTCTTCACTTTTGCATCAAACAAGTATTACCATTATTAGATAACTGTTGTCAGTCTAGGAAACATTAAGTGGTGTCGTTGATTCTAAACCGCTTGCAAAGTAGTTCAATGCCTATATGGTGATTACATTTGACCAATTTTTTTTTTCCAACTTGCCATGTGATTCCAGTGTATAACTGCCCTGGTGGGAAAAGACCTGCCAGGTGAGGGTCAGCTAAACCAGCAGCAATTCCAGTACTGAGACAGCAAAGATCCGCAGATAGGCTAAAATGTTATCCTGTCTCTGAATTACAATTATTATAATATAGCTAGTGCTTCAAGAAAGGGAAGGAGAGTTATTACCGAATTGGAACTGGCCAAGCATTACTGTGTGTTTGTTTGTGTGCGTGTCCGTGGTTCAGACTACTAACAGTAGCTATGGTTGATGAGACTCCACTCTCGTCCCTTCTCCTACCTTGCCTTGCACTATGGGGGGTGGGTTACATGGATATTGGCAACCATATAATGCCTCATACAGCCTGCATGGCTGTTGTTCATATGAGCTTGAACAGTGAGCCCCGGTGGGCCTTGTCACTGTTAACAGCAGCTGATCTTCACACCACATCTGCACATGGGTTCATTTTCCCTTTGCAATCATTACTGGATGGCGGCAAGAGACTAACCCAGCTGAATTTCCAGTCCTTCGCCCGAGGACACTGAAGATAGCTGTGGTGCTTCCCTCTTTGATTTGAGCTCAGATAACTAAATGGAGACCAAACATTGAAGCTGGCAGTCTCCTGGCCTGAATGACTCTCTATCATATCTGGAGATTACCAAAAATAACAACTTGCATTTGTATCGTGCATTTAATGTCGTAAACGTTCCAAGGTGCTTCATAGGATCTTTGAGACAAATTTTGACACCGAGTCACTTAAGGAGATATTGGGACAGGTGAGAAACAGCTTGGTGAAAGATGTAGACAATAGGAGGAGAGAGTGGTTTCGGGAGGGAATTCCAGAGCATAGAGCCTCGGCAGCTGCAGGCCTGGCCGCCAATGGTGGAAGAATGAAAATCGGAGATCTGCAAAATTTGAAGGAGCACAGAAGGTTGTAGAGCTGGAGGAGATGGGGAGGGGCGAGGCCATGGAGATACTTGAAAACAAGGATGAAAATTTTAAAATTGCAATGTTGCTCAACTTGAAGACAATGTAGGGGATGATTAGTGAACGGGATTTGGTGCGAGTTAGGATAGGGATAGCAGAGTTTTGGATGAGCTCAAGTTTAGAGAGGATGCAAGGTAGGGGGCTGGCCAGAAGAGCATTGGAATAGAATCAAACATTAAAGCTGAAGTTTTCCTGGATTGTATGGTTCAGTACCATATCAGGAGATGTGACTACATACTGACCCTTCGGGGAGGAACTCACAGTAAATTAGTTAGCAAATGTTCTGGACTTTGTTTTACCGTGCTCAACATAAAAATGTGAATGAAACTCTGCACACGTCTTTAATGTACATGGTGGACAGCCTGTTTGTTGGCAGTGTATGTTCGAATCCCGCCACTTCCTGTTATTGGGAATGAGAGTTGAAACAAACTCGGGTTCACACAGGTATATAGTTATTCTTGCAAGTTGTGCCTCAAACCTTGTGGGCTAGAATTTCCAATGGCTTACTGCTTGGTTTCTGGGTGTTGTTGGCCATTGTAGGCGGTAATCAGGAGAGCAGAAAATTCCTGACCTGAGATACGCTGGTGGTTTCGAAGTCCTGCTAGGGCGCGGACCGCCGTTGTGCAATGTTCACAGATTGTCCTGGCGTGATGTTTGGCTGAGTGGTGACCCGTAGGTAAGTATTTTTCTTAAAACTCCCTCAAGGATCAGCGGAACTGGGCGGTAGATAAGTAGGTCTGCAAAAAAAAGGTAAGTGATTGGTTTTTTATGATTTATTTTCAAAATTTGTTGTGATTTAATTTTAAAGTGTCTTGGGAATGTTTTGGGGATTTTTTTAGTTAGATTTTTTGAAAAATTTTTTTTTTTTGATGGTAGGCCCAACTCGCAGCCTCGGATAAATATTTTAAATTTTTCGCCCATTTTCTTCAGGCACTGCCCAATCTACCCTAAATTGTACTTTTTCGGGCCAGATTGGGGGTGCAAGGCCCATGTTTTTCACAGGGCGGATTTAAAAAACAATTTTCAAGAAGTTTTCGCCAGTGATAATCTTCCCAGCCTTAGCGGTTTTTTGGGCGGCAATTGGGCACTGGCGGGCTTTGGGGAAATTCTAGCCCATTGTAACTGATAGTTCTTTAAAAGTTTCAGGGCAGGCATTTTTGTAAGGCTTTAACTAACTGGATAGCTCTTTCAAAGAGCTGGCACAGGCATGTTAGGCTGATTGGCTGTCTTCCGTGCTGTATGATTATAAAATGGGTTGCAGAAAGATTATTGGGAAAAAAGTAGAGATAAAAATGCAAAGGCTAACGCTTGATGTTGGAGGCAAGCTTTGTCAGAAGTGACTAACTACTGAGACAAATGACAGCAAAATGTAGGGTTGCTAAAGTAACTTGTAATCCATTATTGCTAATAAGCCCTAACCTGTTTCCTGGTTAACTCCAATTACAGGGAGCAAGGTATTGTGTTAAAAAGCAATGAAGCTATCTCCTAGATAACTTCAATTACCGGCTACCAGATGCCATTAAAGTCCACTTAAGTCTTCCGCGACCCAATTTTAATGCCATTTGCTGCAGCAATCAAATTGGTTGCACTGAAATTTGGCTAATGACACTCTCCAACTACTTTTTTCTGTCCTCTTGTGCTCCCTTTCTAATAAGCATTGTGTAATGTATGTAGATCATGTATACTAACTAAATAGTCACACAAGGTGTGCCACCAGAGGGCACTGCGGTGGGAGACCTGAGGGTCACCTGCATAGGTGTGCAGGGCCCAGTATAAAAGGCTGCCCACCATGCTTGTGCCTCATTCTGGAGTTACAGTAAATGGGACTAAGGTCACAACAGCTCAAGTACAATACTAGACCTCGTGGAGTCATTCATAAGAATATTAAAGACATAATACATTGCATAACCAATTTTTGATATTTTTTGAGCAAATAACTGCCGATTTCCAAAAGTGCAAATTTGCTGCCTGATCTTAAATCCCCCCCTCACAACTGCAGAGTTGTTGAATCACAGCATAGTGTGATATTGAACATAACAACAACTTGTATTTATATAGCGCCGTTAACGTAGTAAAACGTCTCGACGCTTCACAGGAGTGTTATAAAACAAAACACATACATTTGACACTGAGCCACATAAGAAATGACGGCTAATGATCAAAAGCTTGGTCAAAGAAGTAGGTTTTAAGGAGCATCTTAAAGGAGGAAAGAGAGGCGGACAGCTTTAGGGAGGAAGTTCCAGAGCTTGGGACCTAGGCAACAGAAGGCATAGCCACCGATGGTTGCGCAGTTATAACCAGGGATGCTCAAGAGGGCAGAATTTGAGGAGCGCAGACATCTCTGAGGGGGGGGGGGGGGGGGAGGTTGTGAGGCTAAAAGAGATTGTAAGGATAGGGAGGAGTGAGGCCATGAAGGGATTTGTAAATGAGGATGAGAATTTTGAAATTGAGACGTTGCTTAACCGGGAGCCAACATAGGTCAGCGAGCACAGGGGTGATGGGTGAGCTAGACTTAGTGCGAGTTTGGACACGGGCTGCTTGGTTTTGGGTAACCTCAAGTTTACGTAGGGTAGAATGTAGGAGGTCAGCTCGGAGTGCGTTGGAGTAGTCAAGCCTAGAGGTAACAAAGGCATGGATGAGGGTTTCAGCGGCAGATGAGCTGAGGGCAGGGGCGGAGACTGGCAATGTTATGGAGGTGGAAAAAAACCGTTTTAGTTATGCTGCGAACAAATGCAGGTTCAGTCCCTTGCCTGTGCTGAGTTAACTGATCTTGGTTATGGCATCAAGTGGGATGTTACCGTTGGCCCACCATGGTAAGGGTTTGGGAGAGGGGATGGTGGGACAAGAAATCAGCAAGAGTTGCAGCTCCTAATCATCAGTCAGTGAACTCTGTTGGAAAATATTTATGCTAATGTCGATCAAGACATGATTATGCTTGGGTCTGATGTCACCCACCTGGTAACTTGCTGACACTACCTAGACTCACACCGTCTAGAATGGATGAGGTTCTGGCTGGTTATTCCTAGGAAATCATATCCTAGCTTGTACTACTGCCTGGAGGAATGAAAAGAATTTTGTTGTTGCGTCTTAGCGTAATCTGAAGTGTTGATCTTGCTGCCTCAAACTGGAATAGGCAGTTCTATGAGGGAACAATTGCGTCACAGCCCAGGAATGAGCCTAGTTAGCATTTCTTATGTGGTTATATTTCTATATTGGATTTCCTAGTTTAAGAAATAATTGTTGCCTGAAGGTTAATATGCTATATTAAATGTTTTATTAAAGAAACCTGGAGACATTGTGCTACCAGTGCAGTAATGGAAATCGGCGTGGGGCCATTAGAGGGAGCAACGTGCGGCGGCATACCACTGCAGGGAGCAGCACGTGCTGCTGCAGGAGAGAAATGGCTGACTGCAGTGCGGGCAGGTACAGCAGGAGTAGCAAGGTTGGGGCGAAGGAGCGGCAAGAGTTCGTAGAGGGATGTAATCGGTGCCCAGGAGAGGCGAGAGTTCGGGGTCCAGAAGAGGCGAGGGCCCGGGGGGCAACACAGGCCAACCCACACTGTGATATGTGTGCGCACTAGGTCCATGCAGCAGAGCTGGTCTCCAGTCGTCTTGGTTGATCCTTGCCACTGGACCAAGACCTAGCTCTGTCAAGCCCGTGTGGTGGCTGGTGTGCAACGGCCACCACATGTTTTTAAAAAAAAAAAAATCCATGCACAAGCATCTTCCACCCTTCAAGATGTAGTTTGGGATCCAGAATATTAGGTCCTTCATTGAAATACCTGTGAACTCATCCCTTTTCGTCGTGGAAGCAAGTCATCCTCACTTCGAGGGACTGTCGATGATGATGGTCACTTGTAAGATGCTTATTTACTCTTGTGCTTACCAAGCAAAAGGGTCATAGTGCTGTCACTTTTTTCACTGGATCACTTCCAGTCGAGTATAGCCAGACTTGCTTAGCTGAATAACTCCTTATACCGGCACTCCTGGGTTCTTGTGCATTTCAGCTAGGTTGAAATTCTATCCAGTGCTTGTTGAGGACTGGTATTTTGAGGTACTTATAGTCTTAGTTTAGTTTTGACTTAACAAGATGATTAGATTTAAAAATAGAATATTCATGAGCAAGCGAACTAATCATTATAACATTCATTTTGTACCCTCCCACCAGTAGTAGTGCTACAGTGTATCCACTGGCAGGAGGTTGTTATTACAGCGTGACCTGTTTACATTGACATTTTCCATTATAAATGTGGGCACAGGAAATTATGATAAAGAATTGACAGGAAGTGTGAGCAGCTGTAAGAGTATCCTCGATTGAGCATTTGGTTGTAACAAGCAATGTAACATTTTCAGAGCATGAGCTGTCTTTGTGTTTTTCCCTTCCTGATCTGATTCAGTGTAACTCAGTCTAATTGTTCTTATTTAAGCTGATAAAATGAAATATAAATGAGTAATTCATTAATGCAGTGGTGATTATTGGCACAGTGGACTTGGTTGTGTGTAGGAATTTTTTGGTTTGTCGGATGACAGTGATGTAATACAGTTTCCTCATAATTCAAAGTTGCTTAATTGAAATTATTTAATTCAAATTTTTAGCCTTTAAATCATCAGGAGTATACATTTTTATAAGAGTACAGGCTTTTTTCGTAATTTCTTCAATGAATTCTGGGAATTTGGGTTTTGCTTGCAAGACCGACATTTATTGTCCATTCCTAATTGCCCTGATACAACTGAGCGGTTTGCTACACCACTTCAGTTAAGAGTCGACCACATTGGTGTGGGACTGGAGTCAAGTATATAGCCAGATTGGGTAAAGACGCCAGGTTTCTTTCCCTCGAGGACATTAGTGAACCAATTGGGTTTTTACGATAACCTGATCGTTTCTGGTCCCTTTTTACTGATGATTGACTTTTTATTTCCAGATTTCATCAAATGAATTGATATTCTCAAACTGCCATGTTGGGGTTTGGACTCTCGTTCTGTAGATTGTTAATACCGGCCTCTGGTTTACTAGTCCAATAATCTAACCATTAAGCTACTGTACCCCATGTTCAAAGTTGATTAATTGAAATTATTTAATAATTCAATTTTTAGCCATTAAATGCACTTTCAATTATCAGGAATGCGCTGTATTTTGAAGCACTCCATATCTTATCTTTTTGGCTCATCACCTCCAAAAGTGTACATGAGCACATTTTCTATTCCTGTTGTAAAAGTGCTATGATTTGCTTCTAGGCTTGGAGAGCTTAGCCATTGTTGTAAAAAATGTAGCTATCATAGACTACATCTTCAGTGAAATAATGCAGAGATTGACTCCTTGGCTCATTCCTAAACACATTTAGCATTCTTAGATGGAATTAAATGGCATTTTCTTTTTGTTAAACAGTAATTTTGAATGCTGCCTTGTACAGTTTTCTTGTTAACCATGTTTCGATACAAATTACTTGCGGACATTTCTTTTGTTCACTCTTTTTAAGCACTGCAGCACAAAGGCCCATTCCCTCTGCTTTAAAGTGGCTATTTTCCGCCACTGCGTGATTTCACAGCACGAGGTGTGATTTTAGTTGTGCTTTCATTATCACACTTGCTGTGTCCTAGTTAAATTTGAGCAAGGAAGTCTGTTTAGTTGCAGTTGTCATTACCATTTCATCAGTCTAGACGATTGGAGGGGGAGGGGAAAAAATTGTTGCTTTTTAAGTAATAGCATCCAAGCTTCTGTGTGCTAGCAGTGGATTAAAGGATTATAGTCTGAAGCCCAGAACACGGGTAGTCTTTCATTTAACTGTGTAGAAGCCATTGGTGCATGCACATTTGGGATATCTGGTTTAGCTTTCTGTTTCTGACTTGTATTGGCGAAATTGGAACAATGCCTGAACTTGATACTAAGTTGTGAGAAACCTTCAGAATTGGGAAAAAGTTTGAGGACACTTGAACCTGGTATTTAAATTACAAACGCATACAAACAATGAACATACGAACAATGACGGACATGTAAAGACCCTCTGGTCCATTGAGCCTGTCCCACATAATTGTGTATCCAGGAGGGCGCTGAGCACCTCGAGTCTCAGCCGAGAGCATGCAGAAACCAAGCACAGGCAGCGGAAGGAGCGTGCGGCAAATCAGTCCCACCCACCCTTTCCTTCAACGACTGTCTGTCCCACCTGTGACAGAGACTGTAATTCCTGTATTGGACTGTTCAGTCATCTAAGAATTTGCTTTTAGAGTGGAAGCAAGTCTTCCTCAATTTCGAGGGACTGCCTATGATGATAATGACATAATTGTGATACCTTGTGTATCACAATATATACTCTCCACCCCATCTGAAACCATGTGATCTCTTGGGAGATGAACTGTTGAAAAGCAAGGCTAATGTGCACTTAACAAGCAGGATACTTAATTTTTTAAGAGCATCTGGAATCTAATTAGCCCCTCCCTATTTTTTGTACCATTCTTTAAACTATTCATCCATTGAGAGGGCAGGTGGACAATTTGCTTTCAAGTCTCCCACATTATCACATTGGAGGCTCGGAATGCATGAGAGTAACCGAGGAACAACCCTTTCTTCGCTCCTTCCATTGAGACTTCCCATCTCTTTACTCCTGCCTGGCATGACATATTGGTGCAGTGTGCTTCTGATAATGTCAGGGCCAAAGGACAAAAGTGCAAAATTAATGAACCTCAAATAACAAGACTGGATTTTAGAAATTTCCCCACACAGGAGTGATACATATGTGGGATCGACTCCCATCAAACGCAATTAATTTTGAGCGTACAGTTTCTCCAGTTAATGTAGGGTGACTTCAAAATGGAATTTTCCATTTATGGTCATTGACCAGAGGAATTTCACCCAGTTTGTGTTGACCTTTTGTTTTAATATAAAAGTAGTTAATTATCAATGTTTCTTTCTTGATCGTGTTGTAAAACAAAAACTTAGCAAAATAGTTCAAATGTTCCATTCAGCACTGTTTTTCCCAGGGCTGTAAAAATGGTATGGTTGGAATGGAAAATGTCAATTGTGATGTTAGATTGATGCTGTGGAGTATTTTTTAAAACTCTTATTTGTTTCAGTGATCAGGAGGAAATGTTTTGGGGAATATATTTGGTCATTCACCTCTTTCAGGGCCTTTAAGACGGTGAGAGTTCAGAATGGAACAAATTGTGCAAGGTCGGTAGTCAGGAGCTCACTGATGCTCTCTTCTTGTGTGATTTTAAATTAACAATATTTAATTTAGAATTTTTCCCAATTACTGTCGCAGAGTCTTACTTGGGGTTTTTACAAGCCTGATAGAATTTATGGCTTCTGCGAATTAATGTTTTGAATCGAGAGCCTGGCTCTGCGCCGATGCTCCCTGGCATAGGTTTTCAGACCCAAGGGCCTTGGGTCATGGAGACCAAAAAATGGAACTCAGAGGATCTGTGAAGTAACCAAATTTCTGTCCATTTCTGATGGAGGTATTGTTTTGCCACATTTGGTGTACTAGTATGTTCTGTTGCTCTGGACCAACCCAAGCACTTCTTGCATTGATGGCACTGATTTCCTTTTGAGCAACTGATTGTCTTTGGAAGTTAGGGTAGGGGTTGGGGCTTTTGGGAGTTACATCCACATTTGCAAGAGGTCCCCTGCATAAAACATTTGTAAACCACTGTTTCAAATCAGTGGAGATGTACAGTGCTACAGTGAAAAGGATTGCATGTGGCAAAATACTTTTAAAATTAAAGGTATTCAGCGTGACTTGTCAGGAGGCAAACATTATGACTGTTTTTACATCTTTCTTGTGTGGTGCAGTTCTCATTCCTCAAAAATGTGTTCCCAAAATTGATCAGTCCATAACAGTTATCACATGAAACGCAAGATGACAACCAATCAATGCAAGTTCCTTCTTTCCTTTCTTGTGTTATGTTGCAGTGCCTTGGTTCAGCTCCTCGGGGCTCATGAATGGAAAAGAACACTTTTTTACGTGTACAATATATATTTATCTATATGTATATATGTATTTCAAGTTTGAAAACTTGTATTAACAATGTTACAATTCACTAAAATAAAATGTCCAAAGTAATTGATTCTCAAAAGAACCAGCAGAAATGGTAATTTGGGGGAAAAATATCTAACATTCTGCTTCTACTGGTCAGACTTTTAAAATTATTAAGTAAACGTCAAAAGCTGATGGTGACCAGCATGTTGTATGTTTGTCTATTTTGATTTAATGGCTGTCTCTTTAAAACTTGATGTTGTGAACAGGGTATTGGCTAAATCTTGTACCTAGTTTGTCCTGATACAATTTTGCACAGTTTAAGTTTCCCTGATAACAGGCTGGAGAGTAGGTTGAACACACCTTTTTCAAAAATGTCAAGATTCCACGATTGGTTTTGTTTATATTTGACTGATCCCTTTTAAAAAAATTTGTGAGGTCGGGTAATCCGATTCTACAACAACAAAAACTTGTATTTATATTGCGCCTTTAACATAGTAAAATATCCCAAGGCGCTTAACAGCAGTGTTATAAGACAAAACAGATAGATTTGACAATGAGCCACATAAGAAGAAATTACGGCAGATGACCAAAAGCTTGGTTAAAAAGGTAGATTTTGAGGAGCGTCTTAAAGGAGGAAAGAGAGGTGGTGTGGTTTAGGGAGAGCTTGGGGCCCAGGCAGCTGAAGGCATGGCCACCAATAGTTGAGCAGTTATAATCAGGGATGTTCAAAAGGGTAGAATTTGAGGAGCGCAGACATCTCGTGAGGCTGAAAGAGATTACAGAGATAGGAGGGGCGAGGCCACGGAGGGATTTATAAACGAGGATAAGAATTTTGAAATCGAGGCGTTGCTTAACCGGGAGCCAATGTAGGTCAGCGAGCACAGGGGTGATGGGTGATTGGGACTTGGTGACAGTTAGGACACAGGCTGCCCAGTTTTGGATGATCTCAAGTTTACATAGAGTAGAATGTGGGAGGCCAGCCAGGAGTGCATTGGAGTAGTCAAATCTATAGGTAACAAAGGCATGGATGAGGGTTTCGGCAGCAGATGAGCTGAGGCAGGGGCGGAGGCGGGCAATGTTATGGAGGTGGAAATAGGCGGTTTCAGTTATGCCGCGGATATGTGGCCAGAAGCTCATTTCCGGGTCAAAAATGACACCTAGGTTGCGAACAGTCTGGTTTAGCCTCAGATAGATGCTCGGGAGAGGGATAGAATCAGTGGCTAGGGAACACAGTTTGTGGCGGGGACCAAAGACAACGGCTTCGGCCTTCCCAATATTTAATTGGAGAAAGTTTCTGCTCATCCATTACTGGACAAGCAGCCTGACAATTAAGAGACCATGGAGGGGTCGAGAGAAATGGTGGAGAGGTAAAGAGGTTGTCGTCGGCGTACATGCAGAAACTGATTCCGTGTTTTCGGATGATATCGCCAAGGGGCAGCATATCGCTAAGAAATAGAAGGGGGCCAAGGATAGATCCTTGGGGGACACCGGAGGTAACGATGCGGAAATGGGAAGAGAAGCCGTTGCAGGTGATTTTCTGGCTATGATTAGATAGATAAGAATGGAACCAGCCGAGTGCAGTCCCACCCAGCTGGACGATGGTGGAGAGGCGTTGGAGGAGGATGGAGTGGTTAACCATGTCAAAGGCTGCAGACAGGTCCAGGAGGATGAGGAGTGATAGGTTACTTTTGTCACAGTCACAAAGTATGTCTTTTGTGACTTTGAGAGCCGTTTCGGTACTGTGGCAGGGGTGGAAACCAGATTGAAGGGATTTAAACATGGAGTTCTGGGAAAGATGGTCACGCATTTGGAAGGCGACAACCCATTCAAGGACTTTGAGGAAAGTGAGGTTGGAGATAGGGCAGTAGCTAACGAGCACAGTGAGATCAAGGGTTGTTTTTTTGACAAGGGGGTGATGACAGCAGATTTGAAGGAAAGGGAGAGAGAACCGTTAAAAATGTCGGCTAACATGGGAGCTAAAACAGGAAGTTGGGTGGTCAGCAGTTTAGTGGGAATCGTGTCAAGGGAGCAGGAAATGAGAGGGGAGATCAAAGGGAAACTAGAGAAAGATGCGAGTTTAGGGCTAGGGCAGGGGGGAGCCTCAGAGGAAGTTTGGCCCGGTGGGCTTGGGAAGGAAGGGAACTCGCAGAGGCAGCTGATCGGATCGTCTCAATCTTTGAGACAAAGAAGTCCATGAGCTCCTCACACTTGTTGTTGGAGGTGAGTGTGGTGGAGACGGGAGAGGGGTTTACAAAGACGGTTAGCAGTAGAGAATAATAGCCAGGGGTTATCTTTGCATTTCAGAATGATCCTGGAATAGTGAGCAGTTTTTGCAGACAAGAGTAGGACCTGATAATGCTTCTATATCAGTAAGTAACATTTAGCATTGTTGCCAATTTAAGTTTATCTAAGGGTTAAGTCATGGCAGGACAGCTCAGACACGGGTTATGTTCCTCCTGTACTATGTGGGAAGTCACGGACGCTTCCAGTATCCCTGATGACTACATGTGCGGGAGGTGCATCCGCCTGCAGCTCCTGACGGACCGCATTGCGGCACTGGAGCTGCGGGTGGATGAACTCTGGAGCATTCACGATGCTGAGAATGATGTGAATAGCACGTTTAGTGAGTTGGTCTTACCGCAGGTAAAGGGTACATAGCCAGATAGGGAATGGATGACCAACAAGAAGAGCAGTGCAAGGAAGGTAGTGCAGGGGTCCCCTGCGGTCATCCCCCTGCAAAACAGATAGACTGCTTTGGGTACTGTTGAGGGAGATTACTTATCAGGGAGGGCAGCAGCAGCCAAGTTCATGGCACGTGGGTGGCTCTGCTGCACAGGAGGGCAGGAAAAAGAGTGGAAGAGCTATAGTGATAGGGGATTCAATTGTAAGGGGAATAGATAGACGTTTCTGCAGCCGCAACCGAGACTCCAGGATGGTATGTTGCCTCCGTGGAGCAAGGGTCAAGGATGTCTCAGAGCGGGTGCAGGGCATTCTGAAAAGGGAGGATGAACAGCCAGTTGTCGTGGTGCATATCGGTACCAACAATATAGGTAAAAAACGGGATGAGGTCCTACGAGATGAATTTAGGGAGCTAGGAGCTAAATTTAAAAAGTAGGACCTCAAAAGTAGTAATCTCAGAATTGCTACCAGTGCATCGTGCTAGTCAGAGTAGGAATCGCAGGATAGCTCAGATGAATACGTGACTTGAGGAGTGGTGCACAAGGGAGGGATTCAAATTCCTGGGACATTGGAACCGGTTCTGGGGGAGGTGGGATCAGTACAAACCGGACGGTCTGCACCTGGGCAGGATGGGAACCAATGTCTGAGGGGGAGTGTTTGCTAGTGCTGTTGGGGAGGAGATAAATTAATATGGCCTGAGGACTGGATAAATTTAGAATTCAGCAGAGGAGGACAAAGGGTTTAATTAAGATGGGGAAAATAGAGTATGATAAGAAGCTTGCCAGAAACATAAAAACTGACTGCAAAAGCTTCTATAGATAGGTGAAGAGAAAAAGATTAGTGAAGACAAATGTAGGTCCCTTGCAGTCAGATTCGGGTGAATTTATAATGGGGAACAAAGAAATGGCAGACCAATTGAACAAATACTTTGGTTCTGTCTTCACGGAGGAAGTCACAAATAACCTTCCGGAAATACTCGGGGACCGAGGGTCTAGTGAGCAGGAGGAACTGAAGGATATCCTTATTAGGTGGGAAATCGATGGGATTGAAGGCCGATAAATCCCCGGGGCCTGATAGTCTGCATCCCAGAGTACTTAAGGAAGTGGCCCTAGAAATAGTGGATGCATTGGTGATCATTTTCCAACAGTCTCTCGACTCTGGATCAGTTCCTATGGACTAGAGGGTAGCTAATGTAACACCACTTTTTAAAAAGGGAGGGAGCGAGAAAGCGGGTAATTATAGACCGGTTAGCCTGACATCAGTGGTGGGGAAAATGTTGGAATCGATCATGAAGGACGAAATAGCAGCGCATTTGGAAAGCAGTGACAGGATTGGTCAAAGTCAGCATGGATTTCTGAAGAAGAAATCATGCTTGACAAATCTTCTGGAATTTTCTGAGGATGTAACTAGTAGAGTGGACAAGGGAGAACCAGTGGATGTGGTGTATTTGGATTTTCAAAAGGCTTTTGACAAGGTCCCACACAAGAAATTGGTGTGCAAAATCAAAGCACATGGTATTGGGGGTAATATACTGACGTGGATAGAGAACTGGTTGGCAAACAGGAAGCAGAGAGTCGGGATAAACTGATCCTTTTCAGAATGGCGGGCAGTGACAAGTGGAGTGCTGCAGGGCTCTGTGCTGAGACTCCAGCTCTTTACAATATACATCAATGATTTGGATGAAGGAATTGAGTGTAATACCTCCAAGTTTGCAGATGACACTAAATTGGGTGGTGGTGTGAGCTGTGAGGGGGACGCTAGGGGGCTGCAGGGTGACTTGGACAGGTTAGGTGAGTGGGCAAATGCATGGCAGATGCAGTATAATGTGGATAAATGTGAGGTTATCCACTTTGGGGGCAAAAACGCGAAGACAGAATATTATCTGAATGGCGGCAGATTAGGCAAAGGGGAGGTGCAACAAGATCTGGGTGTCATGGTTCATCAGTCATTGAAAGTTGGCATGCAGGTAAAGCAGGCGGTAAAGAAGGCAAATGGTATGTTGACCTTCATAGCTAGGGGAGTTGAGTATAGGAGCAGGGAGATCTTACTGCAGTTGTACAGGGCCTTGGTGAGGCCTCACCTGGAATATTGTGTTCAGTTTTGGTCTTCTAATCTGAGGAAGTGTGTTCTTGCTATTGAGGAAGTGCAGCGAAGGTTCACCAGACTGATTCCCGGGATGGCAGGACTGACATAAGAGGAGAGACTGGATCAACCGGACCTTTATACATTGGAGTTTAGAAGGATGAGAGGGGATCTCATGGAAACATGAGATTCTGACAGGACGGGACAGGTTAGATGCGGGTAGAATGTCCCGATGTTGAGGAAGTCCAGAACCAGGGGACACGGTCTTGGGATAAGGGGCAGGCCATTTAGGACCGAGATGAGGAGAAACTTCTTCACTCAGAGAGTTGCTAACCTGTGGAATTCGCTGCCGCAGAGAGTTGTTGATGCCAGTTCATTGGATATGTTCAAGAGGGAGTTAGATATGGCCCTTACAGCTAAGGGGATCAAGGGGTATGGAGAGAAAGCAGGAAAGGTGTACTGAGGGAATGATCAGCCATGATCTTATTGAATGGTGGTGCAGGCTCAAAGGGCTGAATAACCTACTCCTGCACCTATTTTCTAGTTTCTATGGGCCCAAGTTTCCACACGCGCCTAGAACGGCGCAGTCCCGACCTGGACGCCCGTTTTTCGCGCCACAAAGTGCGCCTAAAAAAATCCTCGGTATTCTCCACCTACCTGCATGTCCTCTGGCCCTCGGCGCAGCCAGCACGAGCTGTGGGGGGGCGGGCCAGGTCCCTGCGTTGAAAACAGTGCCGGGACCTCTGCACATGCGCGCTACAGTGGGCACGCAAGTGCAGTAGCTCCAGGCGCCGAACTGTGTGGGAGGGGCCTGAAGCACGCAGCCCCTAGCCCTGGCTGGATGGCCTCACTGGGGTTGCGTGAATAAGGCTCTTCCCACCCTCCCGACCAGACCCGACACCCGCGCCCCCCCTCCCCCCCCCCGACTGACCCAACCCGCGCTCCTGTTCCCGCTCCGCCCCCCCGACTGGACCCGACCCGACCCGACCCGCGCTCCTGTTCCCGCTCCGCCCCCCCCCGACTCGACCCGACCCGCACTCCTGTTCCCGCTCCCTGCCCCTCCGACTCGACCCGACCCGCGCTCCTGTTCCCGCTCCCCGCCCCCCCCCCCCCCCCCCCCCCCCCACCACCGACTGGACCCAACCCATCCCGCCCCCCTTCCCCCCCCCCCCCCACTGGACCCGACCCGACTCCCGCTCCCGGACTGGATCCGACCTGACCTCCTCCCCCCCCACCCCCCCCCTCCCTCCCTTTCTCTCTCCCTCTCTCTCTCTCCCCCCTCTCTCCCTCTCCCTCTCTCCCTCTCCTTCCCCCCCGACCCGACCCAACCCAACGCCACCTACCTGTAAATCTGGTGCTGGGGACGGACCCTGCCCAAAGTCTCGGGCCGGCCCGTTCAGCCTTCGGTCCCGAAAGGCCTGCCTGAAGCACTTTCACACAGGTAGGAAGATGGTTTATTTAATCTTTTCTTTGCTTATAAATGTTTATTCAGGTTGGATTTATTTGTATAAGTATAAATAAGGATTTATTATAGAATTTAATGACTTCCTTTCCCACCCACCCCCCCCCCCCCCCACCTCGTTCTGGACGCCTAATTTGTAACCTGCGCCTGATTTTTTAATGTGCAGAACAGGTTTTTTCAGTTCTACAAAAATCTTCACTTGCTCCATTCTCAGGCGTCAGTGGCCGGACACGCCCCCTTTTGAAGAAAAAATTCTGTTCCAAAGTAGAACTGTTCTACCTGACTAGAACTGCAGAAAAAAAAATATGGAGAATTGCGATTTCTAAGATAGTCCGTTCTCCACCAGTTGCTCCTAAAAAAAAAAATCAGGCGCAAATCAAGTGGAAACTTGGGCCCAATGTGGTCGAGCCAGATTCTAGGAAGCCCAGTTAACTTTTCTAGGATGTAAAAATGATCTGTTCTGTTCAAGTTGGCAGCTGAGAGGAACAGTTTAATAATGTCAGAAAAGCAACCCTGATACAGTTTGGGAAGAACAGATGGATTCCTGAAAGAAGAGAGAAACGCTGTACAGGGTATTGAAAAATTATTTACAAAAGCTTAATTTTTTTCTTAATTCTGCTTTGGGAGCACCATTCTACTGTAAATATCTAACTGTATTTTATCACTTGGCTTCATGGCTTAATGAGTTTAAAATGCAAAGTAAATTCAACATGAGATCTGTTGTAATACTGTGGCAACTTTGAGGAATGAAATGCAGTCTTCTAGACACAAGGAGTACCTGAGTGACTTACTGAAAGTGTACCTAGATCTCAAGGCAAGGAGAGATACTCTTGAATATATGGAGAGTTGGGATTCCCATTAGATAGCAATCTAAGATATGAGAACCAATGTATTCTAGGATAAGAAAGGTTTAGAAGGACCCAAATATGTAACATCGAAAAAAAAACTGCTCTGAATGTAGGTCTGTGAAATGTAGCCACACTGAAAGTCCAGTAGATAATAGACTTGCAAAAACTTTCAATTGCTGATATAATAACTGCATAAGATTACAGCAGATTTCCTTTTGTGGAAAAATTTCAAACTATTGTGGATATGTAATGGTATTCAGTTGCAAAATCTGATTTATTAAATAGTTTCTACAGCTGTCAGTGACATGGAGACATTAATTACCTGATGCCCCAGTGTGAGACACTCTGCTTCTCTTCCCTCAACTCTGCTTCATGCTGATACGCACTTTATTAAAAAAACATTCTTGGGATATGGGCATCGCTTGCAAGGCCAGTGTTTATTGCCCAACCCTAGTTGCCCTTCAAAAGGTCATGGTGGGCTGCCTTCTTGAACAGCTGCAGTCCATGTGGTGAAGGTGCTCCCACAGTGCTGTTAGGTAGGGAGTGCCAAGATTTTGGCCCAGCAATGAAGAAGGAATGGCAATATATGTCCAAGTCGGGATGGTGTGTGACTTGAACTGATGGTGTTCCCATACACTTGCTACCCTTGTCCTTCAAAGTGGTGGAGGTCAGGAGTTTGGGAGGTGCGATCATACCCCCCTGTTGGTGTACAGTACTGTTGACTACAAGTGACTGAATTATACCGTTGATAATACCTATGACCTTGAGGTGGGGCTTGCCATAAATTGCATGCTGTTCATCTGACATCGCCTGTCAATGTTTTTCAGCCAGTCAGGCAGGACAGTGATGACTCAGCATCTCGCCAATTAAAAGGAAAGAGGATTTTAAGCTCAAGTGTTCTAGAGATAATTAGAAGTCCTTGTCACTAATGGTCACTGTATTTAAGTACAGCTGCTTTGGCAAAGCGTGCGATTTAAATGGCACATTGAATTTTGTTACTCAGAGCACTTGAATAGAAGACAGAGCATTCTGTGAAGAATTGGGAGCTTTTTTTAACACAGCATTCACAGTACAGGAACGGGCCGTTTGGCCCAACTGGTCTATGCCAGTGTTTATGTTCCATACAAGCCTCCTAACATCCTACCTCATCGAACACTATTAGCATATTCTTTGATTCCTTTCTCCCTCATATACTTATCTGGCGTCCCCTTAAATTCAACTCTGCTGCTCGCCTCAGCTACTCCATGTGGTTGCAAGTTCCATATTTGAACAACTCTCTAGGCGAAGAAGCTTCTCCTGAATTCCTTATCTTCTATTTATGACCCCTAGTTTTGGACTCTCCACATGCAGGCAGACCTCAAATGTGGTCAGAATTGTGTTCAGAGCTTTTGGCTTATTTGTAAAATCTTTTGTACATCTAGAGTTGCCTGTGAGGATGGCAAAAGTGAAACTGCATCATGGGATTTACTTAGATTGAATGGTGCATGCAAGAATTTACCTTAATCTCATCAAATACCGAAAGTTGGAAAGTCCTCATTTTGTTGAATTTTCAGCCATGGCAAATAACATTTCTACTTTTCAACTTTCTTTGAGTCAGAAGGTCATCGGTTCAAGCCCCATTCCAGATACTTGAGCACATAATCTCAGCTGATATTCCAGTGCAGTACTGTGGTAGTACTGCACTGTCTGAGGTGCCCTTTGCTAGGCTCATCAATGAAGAATGGGTATGGTATCGAAGAATAATCAGTCTCTGGGCACAAACCTTATATAAGGAATCACTATCTCTAAGGGAGGGGGAGCAGAAATTGGGTCAATTAGATTTGCAGTGGTGATTCCTTGTTTAGTCCTGTCGAAGGACGTTCTTGCTATTGAGGGAGTGCAGCGAAGGTTCACCAGACTGATTCCCGGGATGGCGGGACTGACCTATCAAGAAAGACTGGATCAACTGGGCTTGTATTCACTGGAGTTCAGAAGAATGAGAGAGGATCTCACAGAAACATTTCAAATTCTGACAGGTTTAGACAGGTTAGATGCAGGAAGAATGTTCCCAATGTTGGGGAAGTTTAGAACCAGGGGTCACAGCCTAAGGACAAGGGGTAAGCCATTTAGGACCGAGATGAGGAGAAACTTCTTCACCCAGAGAGTGGTGAACCTGTGGAATTCTCTACCACAGAAAGTTGTTGAGGCCAATTCACTAAATATATTCAAAAAGGAGTTAGATGCAGTCCTTACTACTAGGGGGATCAAGGGGTATGAAGAGAAAGCAGGAATGGGGTACTGAAGTTGCATGTTCAGCCATGAACCCATTGAATGGCGGTGCAGGCTCGAAGGGCCGAATGGCCTACTCCTGCACCTATTTTCTATGTTTCTATCTCATTTGATGCTGCGCTTCCTCGCTATTGTAATGAAGTGTCAGCCGAGATCATGTCCTAGATTGGGGCTTGATCCCACGACCTTCTGACTCTGAGGCAGGAGTGCTACCACTGAGCTAGGCTGACATTGCTGAATTTGCTTTGTTGTTGCAGTTTGGTTGTCAGATTGCCTTTCTCTTTTTCCTTTTCTCTTATGCAGCTTCACCATTATCAAAATGAAGCCACCTTGCTGAATCCTATTCTGCCACTTGACTCTCACTGCCAGAATTCACATTCATCTAAGTTCATTCAGTTGCTTTTCAATGCATCCTTTATAATGCTTCTTCAGTCAGTGTTCACCAGAATGATGAGACTCTTGCTTGTATTCCCTTCAGTTTGGATGGTTGAAGAGGTGATCCAATCGAGATGTTTAAAATGACAAAAGACGACTCTGGTGAGTGAGTCCAGAACAAGAGGGCACAACTCCAAGCTAGTCCATTCATTGACACTCCTGGTTACCTCCTCAAAAAATTCAATCATGTTAGTCAACCACAACTTTCCTGTAACAAATCCATGCTGACTGTCCTTGATTTATCTGTGGCTTTCTAAATTACAAACTCGTATTCTCTGAATTATTAGTCTAGGACTCTGGATTACTAGTTCAATAACATAACCACTACACTACTGTACTTCCTAATGTTGAAGAAATGTATACATGATAAATAAAACTGGGCTAATATAATACAGTACCTGTACCATTATTGCAGGACAGCTCAAAATGTTTGCTTTAACACAGGCTGGCATTCAGCAAATCTTTGAATTGTGTAATGGCTGTGCCTACACAAACAGCCACAGAAGATCTTTTTATAAACTCCCAAACAACAAAGGTTCCATCATTAAAAGTTCAGCAATTATATACTTTAAATTCTGTTGTCTCATTCATGATTTATACATTCCCTCCCTTCCTCCACTGGTGTCGTTGCAGCCATGCTTTGGGAATTCTACCTTGAACTTGATCCATAATGCAATGAAAGAACTTGTGAAAAGACGGGGCAGACACAAGGGGCTGGATTTTCAGCTTGTTGCTGCCTTTGTTTTCGCCCCGGAGGGGTGATAATGGCGGCAGAAAGCATTTCCGGGCGGGCGGCCAACTTCCCGCACTCCCCCGGGTCATTTGGTGCTGGTTTGCGGGGGCGCAGAAGCCTCTCAAGGCGCTCTGAGGCCGGCTGTTTAGCTCAGAATTTTCAGTTGGCTCAGCCGGCCTAGCATCCTAAGAGAGGAGTGGAGCGCCTCCCTTAGTGCTCCGCTCCGCTCCACACTCTGGACTAGAGACGCAAACCATTTCCCGGTGCAAGATTTAACGCTCCGACTGGATTAACGCCGCAACAGAGGTGCGACCGAATTTCCATCCCAATGTGTTGATTCAGGATCCTGAGCTTTAGGGGATGAATTATTGGCAAGGATTCCACCAACTGTCAGAGTGAGATTATATTTAAAGCACGTAACTAGTTGGTGCCTGCAAATGAATCATACGGTAGTAATGCTGTCAACAGGAGTTTATCGACTTAGATTGTCTGACATTTGGATCACTGTAAATCCAACGTCTGCATACTGAAGATGGTGCATGTGTCAGCAATCGGCTATCTTCAGACTAAAAGGGACTTAAACCCCATGTCGCAATGAAAGAAGAAAGCAAAAGCTTTCATTTATACAGAGCCTTTCATGAGCTCAGGACATCCCAAAGTGTAGGGTTAAAGGCCGTGGGGTAATTGGTGGAGGGTGTGTGTAGGATAGCAATTCGGTAAGGTTGCATAGGAACACAGGACCAGGAGTAGGCCATTCAGCCCCTCGAGCCTGTTCTGCCATTTAATTAGGCCATGGCTGATCTGTACCTGAATTCCATTTACCCGTCTTAGTTCTGTAACCCTTAATCTCCTTGCCTAACAAAAATCTATCCATCTGCGCTTTGAAATTTCTATTGACCCCCAGCTGCCACAGCTTTTTGGGGGAAAAGAGTCTCCGATTTCCACTCGCCTTTACGGGCAGAAGTGCTTCCTAAGTTCACTTCCGAACGGCCTATCTCTAATTTTAAGGTTATATGCCTTTTTGTTCTGGACCCGCTCATCAGAAGAAATCTCTGCCATGTGGTACTGTAAATGAAGGGCTAAATATTTATAAAATCTTTCAGGAAGATGTGATATCAGATCTTGCAGTAGTAGGTCTGAAGTAATTCTTGTCGTGTAATACTGTGCTCATTGAACCAGAGTCAAATTTCTCCAGAGACAGCATCAATTCCATGATAAACTGTGTTTGTAGTTTGATATAGGCCGATAACCCCGATGTTTTATTGCTGTGTAGTCTATTATGTTTATTTGACTCGGGTGGGATTGTACTATTTTCGACTGATCCCACAGTATTAGATGGTTGTGCTTCAATAGGCTGAACGGCTGACCTTGCCCTTGACTTTACTTGTAGTTTTCCACACACCTCCCAAGTGTTTATTTTAAATCTATCCTTGCTGTTAAACTCGATGCTGTACGATTATTGTCTTTTGTTTTCATTTCTCGTTTTGTTTATTGGCAAGGGTGTCGGCTTCAGGGTTCTTTGCTTTTCAAACTGAGGCCTCCCCAGGACGCACACCATCTGCGACCAAGCGGATGGACAAAATCCTGTGGGGATGAAATGCTTTTCTAAGCTCAGTGTTGTTTTTGATTTATTGTGCGCTTTAGGCCCCATGTGTATTCTGCCTTTTCCTACCTCATTTAAAAAAATTTTTTTTAAATCATTCACTGGCAAGGCCAGCATTTATTGTTCATCCCTAATTGCCCTTTGACGAGGTGGTAGTGAGCAGCCTTCTTGAACCGTTGTAGTCCAGGTGGTGGAGGTATTCCCATAGTACTGTTTGGGAGTTCCAGGATTTTGACCCAGCGACAATGAAGGCACGGCGATATAGTTCCCAGACAGGGTGGTGTGTGACTTGGAGGGAGCTTTGAGTTGGTGGTGGCCCCTTGCGCCTGCTGCCCTTGTTCTCCTTGTGGGTAGAGGTCGCGGGTTTGGGAGGTGCTCATGTTCCATACCCACTGGAGAAAAAGGAAGACTTGCATTTCCAAAAACTCTTTTCATGACCTCAGGACATCTCAAAGCACTTTAGAACCAATGAGGAACTGTTTGAACTGTCGTCATTGTTGTAAATGTCGGAAATGTGGCAACCAATTTGCACACTAAGCTCTCACCAACAACAATGTGATGATGACCGGATGATGTATTTTTAGTGATTATATAGTATCTACAGCACAGATATAGACCATTTGGCCCAGCAGGTCCATGCCATTGTTTATACTCCACACAAGACTCCTCCCAGCTGTCTTCATCTAACCCATCAACATATCTCCCTCTCCCTTTTTCGCTCATGTGTTTATCTAGCTTCCCCTTAAATGCATCTTAGCGAGTTGCCTCAACTACTTGTGGTAGCAAGTTCCATATTTTAACCACTCTCTGGATAAAGAAGTTTCTCCTGCATTCCCTATTGGATTTATTAGTGACAACCTTGTATTTATCATCCTTAATTCTAGTCTCCCCTGCAAATGGAAACACCTTTTCTACATCTACCCTATCAAACTCTTTCATAATCTTTACGACCTCTATCAGGTCACCTCTC
Source organism: Pristiophorus japonicus (assembly GCF_044704955.1). NCBI lineage: Eukaryota > Metazoa > Chordata > Chondrichthyes > Pristiophoridae > Pristiophorus > Pristiophorus japonicus. The sequence goes on along the minus strand of NC_091981.1, from coordinate 34,994,488 downwards.
AGTTTTCTCTTCTCTACACAAAAGAGCCCCACCCTGTTCAGTCTGTCCTGATGGGTTATTCTCAGTTCTGATATCATCTTGGTTGAGTGATTAACTATTGACCAGGAGAACTCTCCCGCTCTTCGAATAGTACCGTGCTGTGGGATCTTTTACCCCTACCTGAGAATGCAGTAAGGGCCTTGGTTTAACGTCTCATCTGAACGATGGCATCTCCTTCAGTGCTGCACTGGAGGGTCAGTCTAGATTTTGTGCTCGAGTCTCGAAGGTGAACCCACGAATTTCAGACTCTGAGAATAACGCTACTAACTGAGCCATGGCTGACAATAGAGGGAAGGTACCTGGCTCCACATTCCTGCAACAACATGACCAAAGTCAGGAACTTGTGTGCAGGTGAATGGCAGGTGTGAATCCATGTTCCACTGCTCCTTGTTGTGGCATGCTACCATTTTGGTGCTGCTGGGTTTTTATTAAGCGACCTCCATCTTTTTTGTATGTTTTTTAATTTGGATATTAACTAAAAGCGAAGTTGCAAGGAAGTTTAATAAATCTTTTAAGCTGCCGCATTCGAGCATACTTTAGACCCCACTAATCATTTAATGAGTAAATGCACCACACTGGACTAGGGACATAACTGGTTTGACCTGAAAGTTGGCCTCAAGTTAGCTGCTCTGGTACTAGGCATCCTCTAATTCTTCCTCTTTTGCTATCACATGGCTTGCATTTCCCTTCTACAGACTGTGGTCCCTTCAAGAATTCTCGAGGAGCAGAACCTACCTGTAGTTGAAGAACGAAGATTAATGCTCTGTATGTGGGTTTGAGTGCACCTGCATGGAGCTTGGCCTATCACGACTTTACGCTGGCAGTATAACTGGTTGAGTCATGTCAAAAGTGTTCTAATTACTTTCAACAAAATGCAGTTGGCAATATTTTTTAAATGGCTATTTTCAGTTCATATTCCATTCTAATTAGCTTCCTGAAAATCTACATAAAGGTACCATAATTGCAAATAATTGTTGTTGAAAACGTTCCTTATCTTTGACATAATTTAAAAAACAAATGAGCTTGTGTTTATATAGTTCCTTTCACATTCTCAGGCCATCCCAAAGTGCTTTAAAGCTAACAGCAGTCCCTCGGTGCTGCATTGATGTACCATATTAGATGATATGCTCAAGTCTTACTTGATTAAAAATCCACTCCCTCTATCACCAGCAAACTGTGGCTGTTGTCTCCTGTCTACAGGATGCACTGCAGCAACTTGCCACGGCTTCTTTGACAGCACTCCTCAAACCTGCGATCTCCAGTACCTAGAAGACACAAGGGCAGCAGGTGCATAGGAACACCACCACCTTCAAGAAGCCCTCCAACTCGCACACCATCCTGACTTGGACATGCATTGCTATTCCTTTGTTGCGGGAATTCCCGCCTATAAACATTATAGAGCACCTTCACCACAAAACAGTTCAAGAAGGCTCACCACCATCTTTTGAAATGCAACTAGGGCTGGGTTATAAATGCCAGCGATGAGAGCGTCCAGAGAATTAAAAAAATACTGACAGTTTTAGCTTCATTCAGTAACTGGGCCTCTGCGGTATTTGCCATGTGTCATTTTTTTCTTGCTGTCTGTCAGAAATGGATGTCGAGTTATTTTATGTAGAAGTCTACTAATTGGGCAGAATTGCCTGTGATTTTAATGTCCTCTGAATTCACTGACCGGTGTACAATGCAATGCTTTTTCCTCAACAAGGGTGTGTTCACATTTCTAGTTTAGCATCTCCACATATTGCTAGATTTGTTGTGTAAATTTGGGATTGAGGCCTTGCCTAATTCTAGGTAAGTGGATCTTCTCTCGTGTGTATCCTCCACTCCCTCCACCCCACCATTGGTAGCTGTGGCTTCAGACATCTGGGCCCTAAGCTCTGGAATCCCCGCGCCCCCCCGCCCCCAAACTTCAATACCTCTCTTTCTCTCTTTAAAACCCTCCTTGAAACCAACCTTTTGAGCGAGCCGTCCTAATATGCTGCCTTTGGTACGTACAATGTCAATATTTTTTATCCGATTACATGCCTGTGAAGCGCCTTGGAACTTTTTAACTACATTAAAGGTGCTTTATTAATGCAATTTGTTGGTGTGAAACTCCTTGGATGTTAGCTACAGTGTGGTGTCCAACCAGGATTGAAAAAGTGCCCGGAGGTCCTTGGGACCTTCTGGAGACTTGCAAAAACCTATCGTCTGCACTCTGAGCAATCTAAGTTTAGCCTTGCTTAGGGAGAAGCTCTGTGTATACCTGTCACCATATGCGAATCACCACAAACTGTAGGACGTTCTTCTACCCCGCAGATTGACAGTGCTGTCCTGCAGATTAAACCGAATACTGCATGACTGGAACTCCTAAACTAAATACTGGTCGGAGTTGGAGACCAGCGTCTGCAGTAAAATTAAAGCGTGAAAGCATTCCACTCTTGCTTATTTGTCTCCGAATCTTGCACCTCTATTTGTATTTGTCATGAGTCTTTTGCTAGCAAGTTTAAAAGGAAACCGAATGACTCAGTCAGGTGCCATGTTGTTTATCAGACTTTTAGCAGCATCGTTCCCTTTGGCACAGGGACATAAATATGTAGATTGCGTGTAAATTGTAATGTTGAAGTGTTTCCATTTATTACAAAAAGCGATCTTTTATTTCCATTTTGATGGGTACAGGGACTTTAGCCTGGAGTTTCCACTAGTGTGCACTGGTTTTACCAGAACAAATCATCAGAAATTGGCCAAACCAGCATAAAAGGTCATGGAATTTTAAGATCATCGAGTTGCCGCAATCTTTAACGCTGGTTAATATTCTTGAAGATAGCCTCACTCAAAACTGGTCATGCCCCGATCGAAGTAATGAGCATAGCGAGTTTCCGCCTGATTGTGCCAGTTTGCAACCGTTCGAGAAGGCTCTTCAAATTAAGCTTGTTTTTTTTTAGGCGCACAGGCGTGCCGCAGGGATCGGTGCTGGGTCCTCAACTATTTACAATCTATATTAATGACTTGGATGAAGGGACCGAGTGTAATGTAGCCAAGTTTGCTGATGATACAAAGATGGGTGGGAAAGCAAATTGTGAGGAGGGGACACAAAATCGGCAAAGGGATATAGACAGGCTAAGTGAGTGGGCAAAAATTTGGCAGATGGAGTATAATGTGGGAAAATGTGAGGTTATCCACTTTGTCAGAAATAATAGAAAAGCAAATTATAATTTAAATGGACAAAAATTGCAAAGTGCTGCAGTACAGAGGGACCTGGGGGTCCTTGTGCATGAAACACAAAAAGTTAGTATGCAGGTACAGCAATTAATCAGGAAGGCAAATGGAATGTTGGCCTTTATTGCAAGGGGGATAGAGTGCAAAAGCAGAGAAGTCCTGCTACAACTGTGCAGGGTAATGGTGAGGCCACACCTAGAGTACTGCGTGCAGTTTTGGTCTCCGTATTTAAGGAAGGATATACAGGTGCGGCGCCCCGAATCCGGAACCCTCGGGACTGAGGCCATTCCGGATTTTGCGTTTTGCCGGATTTTGGAATGTCTTTCTGACGTCACGAATCTGGAAACACCCGAGCCCAGGTTCGGGTATTTCCGGATTTCAGAACATCAGCAGGGAGGTGTTCGACGGGCGATGAGGTCGTCGGCTGAGCCCCACCGCCGGGGAGGTGTTCGGGCTGGGCGGCGAGGCGAGCAACAGTGAGGCGAGGCCCGAGATTGGGCAGTGGCGGGACTTCGAGGTCGGCGGGTCCGGATTCCGGAACATTTTACGGATTCCGGACGACCCTGCCACCGATCGGTCTGGATTCCGGAATTCCGGATTTTGGACGCTCAACCTGTACTTGCATTGGAGGCTGTTCAGAGAAGGTTCACTCGGTTGATTCCAGAGATAAGGAGGTTGATTTATGAGTAAGTTGAGTAGGTTGGGCCTCTACTCATTGGAGTTCAGAAGAATGAGAGGTGATCTTATTGAAACTTATAAGATAATGAGGGGGCTCGACAAGGTGGATGCAGAGAGGATATTTCCACTCATGGGGGAATCTAAAACTAGGGGACATAGGGCCCAACTTTGGCCATGATTTGCATCAATTCTTTTGGAGTAAGTTGTTTTTTCTGGCGTAAGTTAGAAAATGCCATTTTCCCCAAAAGATTTGCTCCAGAGTAAGTCAGTTAGGTACGATTTTTTTTTAGGTCAGTTTTTTTTCAACAGGGGGCGTTCCCAGACACTTAGGCCAGTTTTGGCCATGTATGCCACTTTGGCCAGCAAAAACTTACTCCAAATCCACTTAGGTCAGCGTATGTGGCCAGCTCTGAAAAACCTTGCGGGCAGTTAAGAAAAAGCAGTGCACATTCAGCAGACATTAGGGGAGGGAAGGGAAGGGAACTGGAGAGGACCTCAACAACCAAGTAGCAAACACTAAGGAAAAGCTCAAACCAATAAAATACAATTTAAAAAAAAAAAGAAGTAAATCCTACCTTATCTTTAAAGTCTGCCCGGGAAAGGCAGCGGGCCAGCCTGTGCATGAGGCTATTTGGCCTGGGATAGGGGTGGGAAGACGTGCACCGGAGAAGTCACAGCTGCTGGACCGGTGCGATGGAAGGGATGGGGGTGGCGGACACTGAGCAACTGGAGGGATCACAGCTCGTGGGTCTGGAAGTCTCCTCTCTCTTTCTCTTCCCCCCCCCCCCCCCCCCCAAAAAAAACTCTCCTCCCTCCCCCCCGCCCCAAAACTCTCCTCCTTCCCTCCTCCCCCGCCCCCCCCCCAAAACTCTCCTCCCTCTCTCCTTACCCCTCCCCAAAAACTCACCACCACCCCCCCCAAAAAAACTCTCCTCCTCCCCCACCCCCAAAAAATCTCCCTCCCTCCTCCCCCCTCCAGCCCCCAAAACTCTCCTCCTCCTCCCCCCCCCAATCAAAAGTTTCAAGCACAGCCACACAAGCGCAGCCACTAAATTAAAAAAATAAAAGCAAAGTCCTTACCTGCTCGGGAACTCAGTGGGCCGGCCGGTGTGGGTGTCGACTTGGCCAGGGATAGGATGCGGCGAGATCGGGCGTCCCTTTGGCCAGAGATCGGGGCTGCGAGCATCGGGTCCTGCTCACAGCCCGCAGGAGCATGCGCGCAGGTGCCGGCAGTGCTTTGTGCGCTGGCCTGTTGCTCCGCGCCACGCCAGGACTCCGGGGACTGTAGAATGGGGTGAGTTTTTGCCGGTGCTATTTCCAGCGCGCAGAGTCGACGCGCTTGAGGTCAGTGCACCGACCAAACTGCTTGGAGAAAATCTAGCCCGTAGTCTTAAAATAAGGGGCCGCCCATTTAAAACTGAGATGAGGAGGAATTTCTTCCCTGAGGGTTGTAAATCTGTGGAATTCTCTGCCCCAGAGAGCTGTGGAGGTGGGTCATTGAATATATTTAAGGCGGAGATGGACAGATTTTTGAACGATAAGGGAGTAAAAGGTTATGGGGAGTGGGCAGGGAAGTGGAGCTGAGGCTCGAGGGGTCGTATGGCCTACTCCTGCTCCTATTTCTTATGTTCTTAAAATGTGAAAGAATGGATTTTCTCTCACTGCGCCATCTGTTGCATTTGCTTCTATACAAAGTTTGTAATTTTCTTAATCAGAATAACATTGAAACATTTAAAATTCTTAAAGCGCTTGACCAGGTAGATGCTGAGAGGCTGTTTTGCCTGGCTGGAGAGTCTGTAACTCGGGGTTATTGCAGGGATGAGCAGTTATTTGGGCTGGAGAGCCACTTAAGTTTTGGTGAGCTGTTGTGGGCCACACACTGATGTTGCCGCTGAGCTGCGCGGCGGTCTGGAGGTCCTGCACAGGCCGTTCAGCGAATGGAAAACCACGCATGTGTGGAAATTTAAATGGGCTGCACAGCGTTAAAGGGGTAGCGCGCCCAAAAAAAAATTAGCAGGAGCATTGCTGCATACACAATGAATTGTGTTAACAGCTACCATTAAAATTTGTTATGGCATTTATTGTATCGAGAACCCTACATGTTGTTTCCTTAAAAATAGCAACGCTTATTAACATGCTAATAAACGCGATACAGCTTTACCCAAAACTTAGCTTAGCCATTGATATTATGCCAGTATAAATAATCAGTGGTAAATAAATAAATTTAAGATACTTAACTTGTGCATGAAATACAAAAGGATAGTATGCAGGTACAGCAAGTGATCAGGAAGGCCAGTGGTATCTTGGCCTTTATTGCAAAGGGGATGGAGTATAAAAGCAGGGAAGTCTTGCTACAGCTATATAAGGTATTGGTGAGGCTACACCTGGAATACTGCGTGCAGTTTTGGTTTCCATATTAACGAAAGGAGATACTTGCTTTGGAGACAGTTCAGAGAAGGTTCACTTGGTTCTGGGGATGAGGGGGTTGATTTTTGAGGAAAGGTTGAGTAGGTTGGACCTCTACTCATTGGAATTCAGAAGAATGAGAGGTGATCTTATTGAAATGCATAAGATTGAGGGGGGCTTGACAAGGTGGATGCAGAGAGGATGTTTCCACTGATGGGGAAGACTAGAATTAGAGGGCATGATCTTCGAATAAGGGGCCGCCCATTTAAAACAGAGATGAGGAGACATTTCTTAACTCAGAGGGTTGTAAATCTATGGAATTTGCTGCCTCCGAGAGCCCAAATTTCCCCATGAGTTGCACCGTTTTTTTGGTGTAACTTGATTTTTCTGGTGTATCTTTTAAGTTGCAAATATGGCCATTTAAATTGCGCCAGTGTAAGTGAGTTAGTTAGGTTTTTTGTTAGGTCAGTTTTTTTTTTCAAAAGGGGGCGTTCCCAGCCACTTACACCATTTATGCCAATTTGGCCAGAAAAAAGTTGTACCAAACTAACTTAGGGCAGCGTATGTGTCCACTTTTGTTTGCACAGAAAGATCTTACTTACAGTTAAGGAATCGGTGCAAGTAACTACATTTAAAGCACCACCAAGCGCCAAACAAAGCACAAAAAGTAATAAGCAATTAATTAACAAATAAAATAGAAGGAACTCTGCCCCTTAAAATACCAAGACCAAAGTAATATGCAATCAATAAATAACACATCAAAAAAAAATAGGAACCCTGCACCTAAAGCACCAAAATCAGTAAATAATAAATAAAAAGTAGAACTCCTACCTTAGGGAATGTAGCGGGCTGCCGATGAGGGAGACAATTCGGCCAGGGCTAGGGACGGCGTGCTTCGGCCCCTCCCACACAGCCTGCAGCGTGCATATGCCGAAACGGCCTGCCAAGAGCTACTGCACATGCACGCAGACTCTAGCGCGCATGTGCAGAGGTCCCGGCACTGTTTTCAGCGCCGGGACCTAGCTCCGCCCCCCTCTTCATTGTACGCCACGCCAGCTCCACAGATGGCCCACGAATCGGCCATGATCGCAGGGAGTTTTTTCGACACAGCTTTTGTGGTTAAAAAGTCGACGGGGGGCTCGGAGGTACGCGGAAAAAAACCGGAGGGCCGAATTTGGGTTCTATGAGCTATGGAAGCTGGGACATTGAATAAATTTAAGACAGAAATAGACAGTTTCTTAAACGATAAGGGGTTATGGGGAGCGGGTGGGGAAGTGGAACTGAGTCCATGATCAAATCGGCCATGATCTTAGTGAATGTTGGAGCAGGCTCGATGAGCCGTATGGCCTACTCCTGTTCCTATTTCCTATGGGATGCCAATTTACTGTTTTGTGCTACAGCCCAAGACTAATTAGCAAGTAAGCTGAACTGAATTAAAAGCAGAAAATGCTGGAAATGCTCAGCGGGTCAGGCAGCACCTGTGGAAAGAGAAACCGAGCTAACATTTCAGGTCGATGACCTTTCATTAGGACATCGACCTGAAACGTAGTTGCCAGACCCGCTGAGTGTTTCCAGCTTTTTCTGGGTTTTTTTCAGATTTCCAACATACTCGGTATTTTTCTTAAGTTAAAATAAAGGTTTGTTTGTGGCTGTTTTGAAAAGACTAAATTGGGATTCATGGTGAAGTCTACAACACGGGAACAGGCCATTTGGCCCAACTGGTCTAAGCTGGTGTTTGTGCTCCACACGAGCCTGCTCCCATTCTATATACTTCATCTAACTCTGTTAACCTATCCTTCTATTCCTTCCTCCCTCTTGTACTTATCTAGCTTCCGTCTAAATGCATCATATTCGCAGAAAGTATGAATAGTACCATTGATGATTAGTAAACAACCGCTACTTGCATTTATTTAGTTCCTTTTAATGTAGTAGAACGTCCCTAGGCATTTCACAGGAATGTTACCAAACAAAATTTGACACTGAGCACATAAGGGAATATTAGGACATTAAGATGGCCAAAAGCTTGGTCAAAGAGGTAGAATTTAAGGAGCACCTTAAGAGGTGGGGAGGTTTAGGGAGGGAATTCTAGAGCTTTAGGGCTTAGGCAGTGGAAAGTGCGACCGCCAATGGTGGAGTGATTTAAAATCGGGGATGCACCAGAGGCCAGAATTGGAGGAGGGCAGATTGAGGGTTGTGGGGCTGGAGGAGGTTAACGGAGATAGGGAGGGGCAAGGCCCTGGAGTGATTTGAAAACCAGGATGAGAATTTTAAAATTGAGACGCTGCCAGACCGGGAGCCAATACAGGTCAGCGAGAAACTGGCCTTGCCTCCAGCTGACCCTGTGGACCGTTGAGCTAGAAATTGACCCGAAACACAATCAACAGAACCATTAAATCTTGGCTGAGTTCCTGGAATGCCTTTGTTCGTGACTGTGGATTTGATTTTCTTGATGAACAGGAAATACATTTTTTCAAAGAAAGTGTACAGTAGAGTTTTACAAGATGGTCCCAAAACGCTTTACAGCCAATGAAGTACTTTTGAAGTGTAATCAGTATTGTAATGATTGGGAGAGGGAGAGTTTGTATTGTGGTATCTTCTGATCTCAAATTTCATTTATTTTAAGTAGGTGATTGACTTTGTTGCACCGGAGAGAATACTTAGCACCTATATACATATATATATATATATTTTTAAAACAATGGAGTGGTCATGGCGAATAGCAGAGATGCATTTAAGGGGAACCTAGACAAGTACATGAGGGAGAAAGGAATAGAAGGATTATGTTGACAAGGTTAGATGAAGTATCATGGGGGGGAGGCTTGTGTGGAACATAAATACCGGCATAAATAATGGCCAGTTTCTTTCTATATAATTTATGTATGTATTTTTAAAATAAGCATTATTCGCCTCTGGAAAATTACTAGATTAACATTTGTGGGAAGACAAAGAAATGGGAAGAAGAGGGAGGGAGAGGAGAAAGGGTGGGAGAAAAGTAACCACTTCCAAGTTCCGTTCCAAGTTGTACACTATCCTAACTTGTCTTTCCTTCAGTGGCACTGGGTTAGTATCCTGGGATTTCCTACCTCTTCCCATTGTGGGAGCACCATCAGCACATGGACTACAGTGGTTCAAGGAGAAGGCCCACCTCCACTTACTCACAGTAACTAGGGATAGACAATAAATTCCATCCTTGCCAGCGTCTCCCACATCTGGAGAACACTTTAAGTTGGGATGGTGGGGAGGGGGTGGCGGATGGGAGGATAGAAGATGATAGCAGAAACATTTACAGGTGGTGTGAAAGAAAATGGACCATCCAAAATGGCACACTGAAGTAGTGTTCATTCTCGAGAGCTACACTGGGGAAAAGTGAAATCGGGAACCCCTGCAGAGGCCTTTGGGCACAGTTGCTCACCCTTGAACATTTCCCTTTTGAAAGGTGTAATGAATAGCCCAACGTTCTCTGCCTTGGCCAGTCTACAAAGTCACCTGACTTGAAGTGTGGAGAGAACAAAGACCTGTAAGCAGGAACCTCCCCTACTAGTTTCAGATGGTTCAGAGATTTAACTGCCAGTTTGTTAAAAGAACCCTCTGGCTGGGTCTTTTTTTAACCTCAAACACTAATGCTGAAATAAGGCTCAATATAATAGTTATACGCAGTATTATTGCAACATCAACTCTTAAGAGCACAAAATAATCCAATAAGGAACTCGGACAAAACTTCTTTATCCAGAGAGTGATGAGAATGTGGAACTCGCTACCACAAGTGGTTGTTGAGGCGAATAGTGTAGACGCATTTAAGGAGAAGCTAGATAAGTACATGTGGGAGAAAGTAATAGAAGGATATGCTGATTGGGTTAGATGAAGTAGGGTGGGAGGAGGCTCATGTGGAGCTTAAACACCAGCATAGACCAGTTGGGCTGAATGGCCTGTTACTGTGCTGTGAAATTGTATCTATATAATTCTATTTAGACTTAAAAAATGTTTTTTTTTTTGCGTGTTCTGCCTTTCCTTTGCCCATTTTCCTCTTTTTATTTTTAATTCATTTTTTTCCTTACTAACTTCTTTTCTTTAAATGTTAACTATGAAACCACGGTTTTAAAATTGCCTATGGGATGTGGGCAAGGCCGATGAGATGTTGGCGAGCCGCCTTAAACCGCTGCAGTCCTTGTGGTGAAGATGCTTTCATGCTGGTGTTGAGATTCCAAAATATTGAGGCAACAGTGATAAAGGAATGGTGATTATGCACACAAGTCATGATGGTGTGTGAGTTCCCACATTTCCCTTGGCTACAAATCATCTCCAAGAGCTGCTGACTCCCAAGTGTCAGCCGTGGCTCAGTAGGCAGCATTCTCCACCTAGCAAGAAGATTGTGGCTTCAAGTCCCACTCCAGAGACTTGAGCACGTACTCCAGTGCGGTACTGATGGAGTGCTGCACTGTCGGGAGAGTGTCATCTTTCAGATGAGATATTAAGCCAGGGCCTGGTTTGCACCCACAGATGGGAGTAAAAGATCCACGGCACTATTCGAAGAAGAACTGGGGAGTTCTCCCTTATGTCTTGCACAATATTTATCCCTCAACCAGCACCTAAAACAGATTATCTATAAAAATACAAATTCATTCTTTCTTCACTTTTAAAGTCCAGACTAATGATTTGATTCAGCAGCACCCAATTCCATTTTATTTATAATTTGTGACCTCTTTTTGGAGAAAAGATTTTGGAAAATAATGGTAGTGATTTAATCCTGCAGTTTTGTACTGTGGCCTTGCAATTATTGGAAGCTGGATCAAGACTACTCAAAGACCTTTCATAGACTAAGAAAGTCTTACATCAGTCCGTCCTGGATTCGAACCAAAGGCCTTGAGGTGAAAGTACAGTGTGCCAACCCATTGCATTAAACTGAATTTATTTCACTCCAGACTCTGACTCTTGTCATTTTTATTTATAGCTTGTTCCATTTTCACAGTATATAGTTTGTTTGAGAATGATTTTAGTCAGCTCAAATTATACTTTCAATCTTTTTTAAATGTATGTCATCCTTTGTTCTGCGGCCACTTATTGGCACCATTTTGAAATCACGCTGTTGTCTTTCTCCTTTGCCTGGTGATCTCACTTCCTACTGGGGAAACCAAGGGAAGAAGGTTGCTGATGTGTTGCAGAATGAAAGCAGGGAAATACAATTATGGGTGCTCCGTAGTCGAATGGAGTCATCCGCAAGGCCATTTAGTTAGAGTTGGGAGGGGTAAGACACTTTGTTTTGAGCTAAATTTAACTCTGTCAATCTCTAGAGTTTTAACTTAAAAGATTAAGGAGACTCGGTAGGTTGTTCAGAAAAAGAATGCATTTATATGGCCTTTCACACCCTTGGGCATCCCAAAACAGTTCGCAGCCAATTCATTACTTTTGAAGTCGAGTCACTCATATTGGCAAATGTGGCAGCCATTTTGTACACCGCAAGGTCCCACACACAGCAGTGAGATAAATGAAAGAAATAAAGAACTTGCATTTGTATGGTAGCTTTCATGACCTCACGACATTCCAAAGCACTTCACAGCGAACAAAGTACGATTGAAGTGTAAGGAAAAGTAGGAGCCAAATTGCACACTGCAAGATTCAACAAACAGCAATGAGATAAATGACTTATTAAGCTGTTTGCGGAGTTGGTTGAGGCATAAATGTTGACCAGGGCAGCTCCGCTGCTCTTCTTCAAATAGTGCCATAGGGAAGATGGGTCCTCTGTTTAATGTTTAATGTCTCATCCAGAAGATGGGATCTCCACTGCAGCACTGAAGGAGGATTGACCAAGATGATATGCTCAAGTCCTGGAGTGGGACCTGAGCCCACAGCCATCTGACTCTTGAGAGGCTATAACCTTTGCGCTAAGCTGGAACACTGTTGTATTTTAATGCTTCCAAGCTTTGTGTCAAAACTGGATAGATTGGAACTCTACCACATACAGACCCGTATTTTTGAATGAGCTGTCAGGAATTTATTTGAAATGTAAACCTGACACCATTTTTTTTTAAATTGAGTCTATTTTCCCCCACCTACTTATGTTTTAGGATGTGGAGCTGCTAATTAAGGGTTTCAGTGAACTTTCAATGTAAAATAAAAACCGGCAGAATTCGAGCTGCAATTACAACCCAGTCACCGCTCGATTCTGCCCTTTCCCAATGGGAAATGGCAAAAGGTGGTAACTATAGTGACAGCAAATTGGAGGAAGATTCCTCTCCAGCGGTATTTGGACATTGAGAAAAGCGAGTGCATCATGTAGGAAATATGTGAACCGTAGGATCAGTTTGCATGCCAACACTGGATAATGTACGATAAATGTGTTTATTATATATGTATTTGACAAAGAGACAGAAAATAGGGATCATTAGTGTTAACAGCAGTTCTGCTCTCCCTCTCTCCAACTCAATATAATCCGGCTAAATGAGCTTTCGTTTTCCTATGGGGAGGTATTGGCTGAAGCCTGACCAAATACTCCATTTCACAGTGAGGCCCTGCCGCATTTAATGGACTATAGTAATGAGTTGAGAATGATATGTTTCAGTATTTGAATCAACACTAGCTTCTCAGTAGTCACTGTGAATTGCTCATATACGCATTTCAGAAGGTAATGGGAAACATGGAATTGTATTATAAGAGCTGTACACCTTCTAAGGCAGATTGTTTATGGGAGGATTGCTAGTAATACCATTTAACCGTACATAGCCAAATAAGAATTGTAATTTTGAAGAAAATATATAAAATAATTTCAAGTGAATTAGCTCTGCAATAATTAGCCATTCACTGTAATAATACACTAATAATGTTCTATTTATCAGCAGGATCCATGCATCATTAAATGATCAACATAGTTGCACTCTTTTTAATGCCTCAAACACTAATGGATTTATTTTATTTAAACTAGGAGATGGCATTCCCAAAGAAAGCAGTCCTTTTATCAACAACACAGACATCGACAAAGGAATCCTGTATGATGGGAAAAACCTGGCGCTTTTTGAGGTAAATTGTCTCCTTTTGTTGCATACTACTTTAATGTACAGCAACTTATATTTGTATAGCATCTTTAACGTAGTAAAACGTCTCTAGGCGCTTCACAGGAGTGTAATCAGACAAACGTGATGGTGAGCCAAATAAGGGGATATTAGCACAGGTAACAAAGATGTAGGTTTTAAGAAGTGACTTAAGGGAGGAGAGGGTTAGGTGGCGTGATTTAGGGAGGGAATTCCAGAGCCTGGGGCCTAGGCAACTGAAGGTATGACCGCCAGTGGCGGAGCGATAAAATCGATGATGCGCAAGGGGCCAAAATTGGATGAGCGCAGTTCTTGACAGGTTGAGAAAGTTAGAGATCGGGAAAGGCGAGGCCATGGAGAGATTCGAAAACAAGGATGAGAATTTTAAAAGGCAAGGCATTGCTTGACCAAGAGGCAATGTTGATCAGCCAGCCAGTGATGGGTGAATGGGTGCTTGTTGGGATACTGTGAAAGTTTTGTACTGTAAAAAGAGAGGAATAACTGCAAATGCGACAAAAAAACTGGAAAATGCAGGTAATCTAAATCTGCGAATGATGGGTTAATGTTTTGCATGGGTTGAAATGATGGAGTCTGCGATAGAATTTGAATCTGCTGCACAGGTGTTGTGGAAACGCACGATTTTTCATTTCCATAATGGGCCGCTAATCCACAATGCCAGTTTTATACCCGGGTGACAAGTTGAAAATCTAGCCTTGGATTCAAACGTAATTTAAAAAAAAATTGATTCTCTTGATGTGTAAGTCACTTGCAGGGCCAGCATTTCTTGCCCTCGGAAGCTTGTGGTGGTCCTACCCAACAATCATTGCACCCTCAGTCCTGCAGACGACGACAGTCGCTGTTACAGGTTCCGGATGGAATCCTGCCAAAATGCAAATGAACATTCACTGCTTAAGATTCTACTGCCAAAGCATGGCTGGATTGTGAGCTCCCTTGATGATTCATCTGTTAAATGCAGTGTCCAGCGTTGAGTTCAGCCATATAAGAAGGTCCCACATGCAATGCCTGATTGGTGTTGAATTATGTGATCTTGGCCAGTCCATGTAGTGATTGGCCTCCAGTGACCCAATGGGAGCAACCAAATAAGTAGGGTTTCTGCATGTGATTAATAGCTGCCACTCCTGCTGGGACGTGCCGGTGTGGATATTGGAAGGACCAGGGAATGACAGCTTTTGACTTGCCTCCCCTCCCACCCCCGGCAACAGTCACTTGTGAAGAGCAGCCCCTGGAGCATGCTCTTGAGTCACTGATGAGAGACGTTGAATGCTAGTTAAAGAAAACATCATTACTCGGTGACTTTTCTCCTGAGATTCACATTAATAATTTAAATGATCAAAAAGAAATTGGGCTGGATTTTCTGGTCCTTTGCGCTCCGCAGGGCGGTGTGAAAGGTGGTGTTCAGGTCTCCTGCGCCCCTTCACGATCCTCTGGTCTGTTTTTGCGGCGGTGCTGAGTAGCAATGCCGGGAAAAGCTGTGCCGGGTGTGCAACGCCTCTCATTGCGACACCGGCAGTACTTTGGCCTTTTGCCCGATCCGTCTGTTCGGAAGTGTGCCTGCAGTGACCGCCTGGGAAATCGATGCGGTCCAGCACAGCCTGCGGCGGCGAGGAAGGTAAAATACTCCAACGGTAAATGCGAGTGTTTGTTCGCTTAGTTTTTTTCAGCAATTTGTGTTGTCGTGGCGTGGGCAATGTTTTGGGAATGTTTGTGTTTTTTTTAAGGTTCCCCCCCTCCAGGCCTCTCTCAGAGCGCACACGGCCCAGCAGTTTAGTCCACGAGTTTCCCATTTTTGCACCATAAAGTGTACAACACCTCCCTTCGCACTGCGCCTCCTGGCGCAGGGTCCAGATGCCGAAACTTCCTTACCAAAGCGCAGACTATTCCCGCCCAGTAATTTTCCTACCCCGAAAACAGAAAAGCCCAAAATCCAGCCCAATGTGAATGAACCTAGTTAATCTCCCATTGTGTTGTAGATGGGAGAGTCAAGTGTAGTCTTCAGGTGAAAGAGGGCTAGGGATAATTGGACATGATTTAGACCTCATTTCAAAGTCATGCATTCTGCCCTCATTTTTTATGTTCCTTTGCAAATTCACATGTCCACATTTATAATGGAAACTGTATGTAAACTTATCATGCTGTACACCCTCCATCCTGTAGATAATGTCCATTCTGAAGTGTAATGAATTGAGAGGGAATATTATGACCTCATTAACTTCGCAATAGGAAATTACACGTGCTGTTATTGAGCAGCCATTTATACATCTCTTCCAAGCTACAGAGAAACATTCTTTGACCTCATGTGTTGTAAATATGTTTCATGCAATCTATATTTGTGTTGCTTCTATTGTTTTCCCTCGCCTTGATGCCAGCTCTCTCCAGCCAAGAGTCTGCAGAGTTCCCCCAAGCCACCATCCAATCCGCGTGACAGAAGGTGGGATTTGACTAGGGAGTACTGGACCATATTGGTTCTGTTCATCCTCTTTCCTGCACTGATGCTATTCTCTTGTATTGTGTAAATGCCATGTGCTGTTTGTTGAGGAAAAAATGAAGGTGATCATTCTGATCTTGGTCCACAGGAGGAAATGGACAGGAACCCTATGGTCTCTTCCTTGCTTAACAGATTGGCAAACTACACCAACCTTACCCAGGGTGTCCGAGAACATGAGGAGGCAGAAAATAACGAGGAGCCGAAAAAGAAGGAAATTAAGGTAAATGTGCTGAGTCTACATGAGGGGATTTCACGATGCTGATACATTGGTTTGTGCGATAGCCGAGAACTGTTGCTGCCTAGCAGCCTACCCAGTAATGACTCCACCTGAATAAAATTCTATTCATGGGAAAATGATCCAGTTTGCCATTGTGCTTTTTCAGGCGTCAGGAAAATTTTTATATTTTAAAAACTTGAAGCAGTGGATGCATAGATGAATTTGGTAACCAATTAGGGGTGACTAATGCTGCAATTTCCTACAGAGAGTTCAGAATGCACCATGGTCACAAAAGCAAAGCTTGAAAGGCTTGGTCAGGCTATTTATCTTGACCAAGCAAAATATCTGATGGTCATGGGTCATGCGACGTGTCTTGTGAGATGAGTTATAAACAGCAACAGTTTAACAGATGTTCTGCTATGTCGGTGTATGGAACCAGAAAATCTTGTCTCGAAGTCTGAGAGGATTTGATGCATGGCATCTGTCTCCCAATAGATTTAATCGATTGATTCCCTGCAAGGCATGGCTTCTGATTCTCAAATGCCCTTCCATTCCAGCAAAGGCCACTGAAGATTTAAGGATGGACACTGCCCACCAAGAATAAAAAAAGCTCAAGGAGAAAAATTCAGAAACAAACAGTAGTAGTAAGGTTGGGGACAGCATCAAACAAGAAATTAGGGATGCATGCAATAAAGGTACAGCAGTTATCATGGACAACTTTAATCTACATATTGATTGGGCTAACCAAACTGGTAGCAATGCGGTGGAGGAGGAGTTCCTGGAGTGTATTAGGGAATTAGGGATGGTTTTCTAGACCAATATGTCGAGGAACCAACCAGGGAGCTGGCCATCCTAGACTGGGTGATGTGCAATGAGAAAGGACTAATTAGCAATCTTGTTGTGCGAGACCCCTTGGGGAAGAGTGACCATAACATGGTAAAATTCTTTATTAGGATGGAGAGTGACACAGTTAATTCAGAAACTAGTGTCCTGAACTTAAAGAAAGGTAACTGATGGTTTGAGGCGTGAATTGGCTAGAATAGACTGGCAAATGATTCTTAAAGGGTTGATGGTGGATAGGCAATGGCAAACATTTAAAGATCACATGGATGAACTTCAGCAATTGTACATCCCTATCTGGAGTAAAAATAAAATGGGGAAGGTGGCTCAACCGTGGCTAACAAGAGAAATTAAGGATAGTGTTAAATCCAAGGAAGAGGCATATAAATTGGCCAGAAAAAGCATCAAACCTGAGGACTGGGAGAAATTTAGAATTCAGCAGGGGAGGACAAAGCGTTTAATTAAGAGGGGGGAAATAGAGTACGAGAAGAAGCTTGCCGGGAACATAAATTCTGACTGCAAAAGCTTCGATAGATATGTGAAGTGAAGTGAAAAAGATTAGTGTAGGTCCCTTGCAGTCGGATTCAGGTGAATTTATAATGGGCAACAAAGAAATGGCAGACCAATTGAACAAATACTTTGGTTCTGTCTTCACGAAGGAAGACACAAATAACCTTCCGGAACTACTAGGGACTGAGGGTCCAGTGAGAAGGAGGAACTGAAGGATATCCTTATTAGGTGGGAAATTGATGGGGTTGAAGGCCGCTAAATCCCCGGGGCCTGATAGTCTGCATCCCAGAGTACTTAAGGAAGTGGCTCTAGAAATAGTAGATGCATTGGTGATCATTTTCCAACAGTCTATCGACTCTGGATCAGTTCCTATGGACTGGAGGGTAGCTAATGTAACAACACTTTTTAAAAAGGGAGGGAGAGAGAAAGCGGGTAATTATAGCCTGACATCAGTGGTGGGGAAAATGTTGGAATCAATTATTAAGGATGAAATAGCAGCACATTTGGAAAGCAGTGACAGGATCGGTCCAAGTCAGCAAGGATTTATGAAGGGGAAATCATGATTGACAAATCTTCTGGAATTTTTTGAGGATGTAACTAGTAGAGTGGACAAGGGAGAACCAGTGGATGTGGTGTATTTGAACTTTCAAAAGGCTTTTGACAAGGTCCCACACAAGAGATTGGTGTGCAAAATCAAAGCACATGGTATTGGGGATAATATGCTGACATGGATAGAGAAATGGTTTGCAGACAGGAAGCAGAGTGTATGGATAAACAGGTCCTTTTCAGAATGGCAGGCAGTGACTAGTGGAGTGCCGCAGGGCTCAGTGCTGGGACCCCAGCTCTTTACAATATACATTAATGATTTGGATGAAGGAATTGAGTGTAATATCTCCAAGTTTGCAGATGACACTAAACTGGATGGCGGCGTGAGCTGTGAGGGGGACGCTAAGAGGCTGCAGAGTGACTTACACAGGTTAGGTGAGTGGGCAAATGCATGGCAGATGCAGTATAATGTGGATAAATGAGAGGTTATCCACTTTGGGGGCAAAAACGCGAAGACAGAATATTATCTGAATGCTGGCAGATTAGGAAAAGGGGAGGTGCAACAAGACCTGGGTGTCATGGTTCATCAGTCATTGAAAGTTTGCATGCAGGTACAGCAGGCAGTGAAGAAGGCAAATGGTATGTTGGCCTTCATAGCTAAGGGATTTGAGTATAGGAGCAGGGATGTCTTATTGCAGTTGTACAGGACCTTGGTGAGGCCTCACCTGGAATATTGTATTCTGTTTTGGTCTCCGAATCTGAGGAAGGACGTTCTTGCTATTGAAGGAGTACAGCGAAGATTCACCAGACTGATTGCCGGGATGGCTGGACTGACATATGAGGAGAGACTGGATCAACTGGGCCTTTATACATTGGAGTTTAGAAGGATGAGAGGGGATCTCATAGAAACATACAAGCTTCTGACAGGATGGGACAGGTTAGATGCGGGTAGATTGTTCCCGATGTTGGGTAAGTCCAGAACCAGGGGTCACAATCTTAGGATAAGGGGCAGGCCATTTAGGAGTGAGATGAGGAGAAACCTCTTCACTCAGAGTTGTTAACCTGTGGAATTCCCTGCCGCAGAGAGTTGTTGATGCCAGTTCATTGGATATATTCAAGAGGGAGTTCGATATGGCCCTTACGGCTAAGGGGATCAAGGGGTATGGAGAGAAAGCAGGAAAGAGGTACTGAGGGAATGATCAGCCATGATACTGAATGGTGGTGCAGGCTCGAAGGGCCGAATGGGCTAGCCAAACTGGAAGCAATACGGTGGAGGAGGATTTCCTGGAGTGCATAAGGGATGGTTTTCTCGACCAATATGTCGAGGAACCAACTAGGGGGGAGGCCATCTTAGACTGGGTGTTGTGTAATGAGAGAGGATTAATTAGCAATCTTGTTGTGCGAGGCCCCTTGGGGAAGAGTGACCATAATATGGTGGAATTCTGCATTAGGATGGAGAATGAAACAGTTAATTCAGAGACCATGGTCCAGAACTTAAAGAAGGGTAACTTTGAAGGTATGAGGCGTGAATTGGCTAGGATAGATTGGCAAATGATACTTAAGGGGTTGACTGTGGATGGGCAATGGCAGACATTTAGAGACCGCATGGATGAATTACAACAATTGTACATTCCTGTTTGGCGTAAAAATAAAAAAGGGAAGGTAGCTCAACCGTGGCTATCAAGGGAAATCAGGGATAGTATTAAAGCCAAGGAAGTGGCATACAAATTGGCCAGAAATAGCAGCGAACCCGGGGACTGGGAGAAATTTAGAACTCGGCAGAGGAGGACAAAGGGTTTGATTAGGGCAGGGAAAATGGAGTACAAGAAGAAGCTTGCAGGGAACATTAAGGCGGATTGCAAAAGTTTCTATAGATATGTAAAGAGAAAAAGGTTAGTAAAGACAAACGTAGGTCCCCTGCAGTCAGAATCAGGTGAAGTCATAACGGGGAACAAAGAAATGGCAGGCCAATTGAACAAGTACTTTGGTTCGGTATTCACTAAGGAGGACACAAACAACCTTCCGGATATAAAAGGGGTCAGAGGGTCTAGTAAGGAGGAGGAACTGAGGGAAATCTTTATTAGTCGGGAAATTGTGTTGGGGGAAATTGATGGGATTGAAGGCCGATAAATCCCCAGGGCCTGATGGACTGCATCCCAGAGTACTTAAGGAGGTGGCCTTGGAAATAGCGGATGCATTGACAGTCATTTTCCAACATTCCATTGACTCTGGATCAGTTCCTATCGAGTGGAGGGTAGCCAATGTAACCCCACTTTTTAAAAAAGGAGGGAGAGAGAAAACACGGAATTATAGACCGGTCAGCCTGACCTCAGTAGTGGGTAAAATGATGGAATCAATTTATTAAGGATGTCATAGCAGTGCATTTGGAAAATGGTGACATGATGGGTCCAAGTCAGCATGGATTTGTGAAAGGGAAATCTTGCTTGACAAATCTTCTGGAATTTTTTTGAGGATGTTTCCAGTAAAGTGGACAAAGGAGAACCAGTTGATGTGGTATATTTGGACTTTCAGAAGGCTTTCGACAAGGTCCCACACAAGAGATTAATGTGCAAAGTTAAAGCACATGGGATTGGGGGTAGTGTGCTGACGTGGATTGAGAACTGGTTGTCAGACAGGAAGCAAAGAGTAGGAGTAAATGGGTACTTTTCAGAATGGCAGGCAGTGACTAGTGGGGTACCGCAAGGTTCTGGGGCCCCAGCTGTTTACATTGTACATTAATGATTTAGACGAGGGGATTAAATGTATCTCCAAATTTGCGGATGACACTAAGTTAGGTGGCAGTGTGAGCTGCGAGGAGGATGCTATGAGGCTGCAGAGTGACTTGGATAGGTTAGGTGAGTGGGCAAATGCGTGGCAGATGAAGTATAATGTGGATAAATGTGAGGTTATCCACTTTGGTGGTAAAAACAGAGAGACAGACTATTATCTGAATGGTGACAGATTAGGAAAAGGGAAGGTGCAACGAGACCTGGGTGTCATGGTACATCAGTCATTGAAGGTTAGCATGCAGGTACAGCAGGCGGTTAAAAAGAAAATGGCATGTTGGCCTTCATAGCGAGGGGATTTGAGTACAGGGGCAGGGAGGTGTTGCTACAGTTGTACAGGGCCTTGGTGAGGCCACACCTGGAGTATTGTGTACAGTTTTGGTCTCCTAACTTGAGGAAGGACATTCTTGCTATTGAGGGAGTGCAGCGAAGATTCACCAGACTGATTCCCGGGATGGTGGGACTGACCTATCAAGAAAGACTGGATCAACTGGGCTTGTATTCACTGGAGTTCAGAAGAATGAGAGGGGACCTCATGGAAACGTTTAAAATTCTGATGGGCTTAGACAGGTTAGATGCAGGAAGAATGTTCCCAATGTTGGGGAAGTCCAGAACCAGGGGTCACAGTCTAAGGATAAGGGGTAAGCCATTTAGGACCGAGATGAGGAGAAACTTCTTCACCCAGAGAGTGGTGAACCTGTGGAATTCTCTACCACAGAAAGTAGTTGAGGCCAATTCACTAAATATATTCAAAAGGGAGTTAGATGAAGTCCTTACTACTCGGGGGCTCAAGGGGTATGGCGAGAAAGCAGGAAGGGGGTACTGAAGTTTCATGTTCAGCCATGAACTCATTGAATGGCGGTGCAGGCTAGAAGGGCTGAATGGCCTGCTCCTGCACCTATTTTCTATGTTTCTATGTTACTCCTGCACCTATTTTCTGTTTTCTATGTTAAACAGTCATTCAGTACAGAAGTCTTTTAACTTTCTGAATCTGCTCATCTTCCCTGCAGTGTACTATCTGTAACTAAGATTAATTTGGGGTTTCTCATGGTCATTGTACTTCTTTAACAAGACGTATTTCTTGAATGTCATGCACAATTTTCTCGTCCACTGTTGGTGGAGAAATGCAATGCTATTGCTTGAAGGGTTGGCCACATGCAGTACTTAGTTTAATGCCGTTCAATCACCTGACGTGTGCCCATGGTTGCCCATCTCCTGTTCAGTATCTTCATCAGTGATGAGTTGGATGGAATTCCTAAGTGATGAATAGACACATACAATTCAAAGGCATTACTGAAAATGTTTTAGTCCTCCTTTTTGCAGATGATAGTGTTGTTGAACTTCCCTATAGTGCACTCTACCTTCCAACTGCAGTATTACAGATTCACAAGTAGAAAAAGTATTTTCTGGAAGGTACAGGGTAATTTGCGAAATTGTTAGTGGTACCCTGGGGTCTTGTTGCTGGAAATTTGATGAGTGCTGGAACTCTGAACTATAAACAGAAATTGCTGGAAATATTCAGCAGATCAGACAGCATCTGTGGAGAGAGAAACAGCGTTTAACATTTCAGGTGGATGCCCTTTCGTCAGAACAATTCTGAATTGGACACAATACTCCAACTGAGGCCTAACCAGTGTTTTATAAAAGTTTAACATAACTTCCTTGCTTTTGTACTGTATACCTCTATTAATAAAGCCAAGGATGACCAATGCTTTTTAACAGCCTTCTCAACGTATCCTGCCACCTTCAAAAATTTGTGTACATATACCCCCAGGTCTCTCTGTTCCTGCACCCCTTCAAAATGGTACCATTTAGTTTATACTGCCTCTCCTCATTCTTCCTACTAAAATGTATCACTTCACACTTCTCTGCATTAAATTTCATCTGTCATGTGTCCTTCAAAAGTCTGTTACTATCCTCCTCACTGTTTACTTCATTTCTGAGTTTCCTATCATCTGCAAACTTTGAAATTATGCCTTGTATATCCAAGTCCAGGTCATTAATATACATCAAAAAGAGCAGTGGTCCTAATATCAACCCCGGGGAACACCATTGTACACCTCCCTGACACTGCATATTTGAAGTCAATGGAAAGTAAAATGGCCAACCAATTTGATCGTGCCAATTTTCTGCTGGGCGGGTTAGGTTAAAATCACCCATGAAAAGTGTCAAGTAATGATGTCCATTGATTTGTTCAATCTGGGCTTTAGCATGTGGAAGCTGAGCTATGTTGAAATAGTGAGGAAGACCTTTTGAATGTAGGTAATATACGTACCAGAGTATTGGAACACAGATTTGTATCTGTGATGGTAAGAAGGGGCAGTTTACCTCCCGACAACAAGGCATGAAAAACTGCTTCAGGCATCTCTTGGTATCTGATGTGTGTGCAGTATTATTGGAGGTGGCGATGTTAAATAAGAACATAAGAAATAGCAGGAGTAGGCCATCTGGCCCCTCGAGCCTGCTCCGCCATTCGATGAGATCATGGATGATCTGATCTTGCTCTCAACTCCACTTCCCTGCTCTCTCCCCATAACCTTTGACTCCCTTATCCTTCAAAAATCTGTCTATGTCCACCTCAAATATATTTAATGACCCAGCCTCCACAGTTCTCTGAGGTAGAGAATTCCAAAAATCCACAACCCTCAGAAGAAATTCTTCCTCATTTCTGTTTTAAATGGGTGACCTCTTATTCTGAGACTATGCTCCCTAGTTCTAGGTGCCCCCACGAGAGGAAACATCCTCTCTGCATCTACCCTGTCAAGCCCCCTCATTATCTTATATGTTTCAATAAGATAATCTCGAACTCTTCTGAACTCCAATGAGTAAAGGCCCAACCTGCTCAACCTTTCTTTATATGACAACCCCTCCATCTCAGGAATCAACCTCGTGAACCTTCTCTGAACTGCCTTCAATGCAAGTATATCCCTCCTTAAATAAGGAGACCAATACTGTACGCAGTACTCCAGGTGTAGTCTCACCAATGCCCTGTACAGTTGTAGCAAGACTTCCTTAGTTTTATACTCCATCCCCCCTGCAATAAAGGCCAACGTTCCATTTGCTTTCCTAATTACGTTCTGTATCTGCGTGCTAACTTTTTGAGTTTCATGTAAAAGGACCACTAGGTCCCTTTGTACCGCAGCATTTTATAATCTCTCCCCATTTAAATAAGAATTTGTTTTTTTATTTTTCCTAACAAAGTGCACATTTTCCCACATTATACTCAATAGAATATTAGAACCTCATTCCAGCTTTCTCTCCATACTCCTTGATCCCTTTAGCTGTAAGAGCCACATCTCACTCTCTTTTGAATATATCTAACAAACTGGCCTCAACAACTTTCTGTTGTAGAGAATTCCACAGGTTCACAATTCTGAGTGAAGAAGTTACTGCCAAAGTTTTGCACACTCACTTAGCCTATCTGTGTTCCTTTGCAGATTTTTTGTGTCCTTCTCATAACTTGCTTTCCCACCTATCTTTGTATCATCAGCAAATTTGGCTACATTATACTCTGTCCCTTCATCCAAGTCATTAATATAGATTGTAAATAGTTGAGGCCCCAGCACTGATCCCTGTGGCTCCCCACTAGTTACTGTTTGCCAACCTGAAAATGACCCATTTATCCCGACTCTCTGTTTCCTGTTAGTTAACCAATCCTCTATCCATGCTAATATATTATCCACAACCTCATGAGCTCTTATCTTGTGCAGTAACCTTTTATGTGGCACCTTATCGAATGCCTTCTGGAAATCCAAATGCACGACATCTAGTGGTTCCCCTTTATCCACCCGGCTCGTTACATCGGCAAAGAACTCCAGCAAATTTGTCAAACACGATTTCCCTTTCATAAAACCATGCTGACTCTGCTTGACTGCATTATGATTTTCTAAATGTCCTGCTACTGCCTCCTTAATAATGGACTCCAGCATTTTCCCAATGACAAATGTTAGGCTAACTGGTCTATAGTTTCCTGTTTTCTGTCTCCTTCCTTTCTTGAATACAGGCGTTAAATTTGCAGTTTTCCAATCCGCTAGGACACCTCCAGAATCCAGGGAATTTTGGTAGATTACAACCAGCGAATCCACTATCTCTGCAGCCACTTCTTTTAAGACGCTTAGATGCAGGCCATGTTCAGGCGACTTGTCTACCACCTTCAATTCCATCAATTCCATTAGTTTGCCTCTGGCAATAATTGTTTTAAGTCCCCTTTCCCCCCCCCCCCCCCCCCCCACATAATAGCCCCTTGATTATCAATTTTTGGGATGCTTTTAGTGTCTTTTACCGTGATGACCGACACAAAATATTTGTTCAAAGTCTCTGCCATTTCCCTATTTCCCATTATTAATTCCCCAGTCTCATCCTCTAAGGGACCAACGTTTACTTCAGCTACTCTCTTCCTTTTTATATACCTGTAGAAGCTCTTAATGTCTGTTTTTATATTTCTTGCTAGTTTACTCTCATAAACTATCTTCTCTCTATTTTTAGTCGTCCTTTGCTGCTTTCTAAAAATTTCCCAATCCTCTGGCCTTCCACTGTTCTTCCCAGGATTGTATGCCATTGTTTTCAATTTGATACCATCCTTAACTTCCTTACTTAGCCACGGATTGTTCATCCTTCTCGTAGAATCGTTATTTCTCACTGGAATATATCGGTTTCCTCCCTCAGCTCATTCAGGAATAAAATACCTTATTTACAGATGGTGAGGGGTGGGAGAATGGAATTCTCAATCATAGCAGATTTCATGTTCCCTGAAATGTCACTCTTTGGGGAAACGTGATTCTGGTTGACTCTACTTTTAGCTGTCCTCAGTGCACCATCTGAAAACTATCCCTTTTTGATCCCCTCTGTTGGTTACAACCATGATTTCACATCTGCATTCACTTTCCTCCTTTCCCCTCCTGATCCCCCACCCCCAACCTCACTCCCACCTCGGCTCGACAAACATCACCTAGTTTGATTGTAAACATCGTTTCCTATGGAACTTTGGCTGCTTATGATGAGCTGGTCACAATATGCACTATGTCACAAGAAATCAGTTGGAATACGCATTTCAATCCAATTTACCAGTGAGAGGATAATTGCATCCGATTCACCCTCATTCAAAATTACAGCTCTTGATCCTCAACGGATTTAAAACCTGTTGGCTGTTGAAGCAATTAAATCTGATGGCAAGAGGTCAACACTGAACTTAATCGGGGTTTTGTTGGCTGTGGAATAACTGCATGGAGGTCTTTAAACCTAAATTCTGTGTTGAGGTCAAACTGGAGTTTCTACTTCCTGTTGTTGTACCCCAGGTGAATGTAGACCTTTTTAAAATGGCTGTTTGTTAGAAGTGCAAGTGAGCAGAATAAGCACAGCTTTCCCCTCTCAAAGACCGTTGCTCCATTTACTGCAGAAAGTGGTGTATGAAAATGCTGTTCTCCTCTAAGTAATGTTCTCTTTTCTTCAACAACAACAATAACTTGTAGTTATATAGTGCCTTTAATGTAGTAAAACAGCCCAAGGCATTTCACAGGAGTGTTCCAAGACAAAAAGTTGACGCTGAGCCACATAAATGACAGCAGATGACCAAAAGCATTCTCAGAGGTAGGTTTTAAGGAGCGTCTGAAAGGAAGAAAAAGAGGTTTAGGGGAGGAGTTCCAGGACTTGGTGCGAGTTAGGACATGGTAGCCGAGTTTTGAATGACGTCAAGTTTACATAGGGTAGAATGTGGGAGGCTAGCCAGAAGTGCATTGGAATAGTCAAGTCTAGAGTTAACTAAGGCATGGATAAGGGTTTCAGCAGTATATGAGCGAAGGCAGGGGCGGAGATGGGCAATGTTATGGAGATGGAAATAGTCGGTCTTAGTTAAGCCGCGGATATGTGGTAGGTAGCTCATTTCAGGGTCAAATATGACACCAAGGTTGCGAACAGTTTGGCTCAGCTTCAGACAGATACTAGGAAGAGGGATGGAGTCAGTGGGCAGGGTTTGTGGTGGGGACTAAAGACAATGGCTTCAGTCTTCCCAATATTTAATTGGAGAAAGTTTCTGCTCATCCAGCACTGGATGTTGGACAAGTAGTCTGACAATTTAGAGATAGATCCTTGGGGTCCCGAAAGGTAATGATGTGGAAGTGGGAAGAGAAGCCATTTGCAGGTGATTTTCTGGCTAGGATTGGATAGATAAGAATGGAACCAAGCGAGTGCAGTCCCAGCCAGCTGGACGGCGTTGGAGATGGATGGAGTGGTCAACCGTGTCAGACTGCAGACAGTTGAGAAGGACAAAATAAAATAATGAATTGGGCTGCTATGACTGTCTCACTGTGCACCATACACTTTAACTGACTGAACATTCTTGGACTGACTGACTGTCTTTCTCTCTCGGTGTTCCTAACAGCCTGATGAGCTGCACTAAAACAACATAAAACATGTCTGCACCCGAAGTGTCTTGTTCCATACCAATATTTTTCTAGGAGCGACATACACACTTGGCTCAATGGAAAATGTATCTCTGGCTCATCCATAACAAAACATTTCTATTTAATTGCTACCAAGAAATGTGTCCATAAATAGACCAAGCTATGTAGTGATAAAAAGCTAACAAAAATAGATTGTTCTACATTTGCATTGTACTCCATTTATCATCTTCTGTCTCTATACTGTAACTATTACCCGCTGTGCAGCAAGAAAGAAAGACTTGCATTTATATAGCGCCTTTCACGACTTCAAGATGTCCAAATGCTTCACAGACAGTGAAGTACTTTTGATGTGCAGTCACTGTTATAATGTAGGGAAACCTGGCAGCCAATATGTTTACAGCAAAGTCCCACAAACAGCACTGAGAGACATAACCAGATAATCTTTTTTGGTGTTGTTGGTTGAGGGATAAATACTGGCCAGGAAACTGGGAAGAACATCCCTGTTTTTCGAATAATGCAGTGGAATCTTTTGCGTCCACCTGAGAGGCCGGGCGGGGCCTCCGTTTTAATATCTCATCTGAAAAATGGCACCTTCGACAGTGCAGCACTCCCTCAGTATTGCACTGAAGCGTCAGCCTAGATTCTGTGGGACTTGAGAACCCAGAACCTTCTGACGCAGAGGCATGTGTGCCACTGTTACGGTGTTAAAGGATGTCCATTATTGTCGATGATGACTTTCGATGATGACTTCCTATGATTCATCTCCATTTAATTTGTCATGTATTCAACCAGCATTGTAACCCATGTATAATCTGACCTAAGTTGTACACTGTGAGAACAATGACCACTAGGTGGTGAACTTGTGGGAGACACTCCTAACCTAGACCTTCAGATATAAAAGGGGAAGCTCCACCCACTTCCATCACTTGAGTGCTGAGGAATAAAGGACAGGTCACAGACTGATCTTCTCTCAAGCATGGGCCTCGTGTGCATTTATACTGTATAGTAAGGACGTATCATAATTGATGTGGAAATAAAATTGGCATCATGTGTGAATTGGAATATCGTGAGGAAGATTTGCTCAGATCCATAAATAGACAAAGCTATGCAGTGATAAAGAACGATCAACAATAGATTGTTCAAAATGTTCAGTGTACTCCATTTGTGATGCACTATCTCAGAATCTCTCTGCCTCCTTCATCAAGACTCAGTGGCAGGTCAAAGTTGAGATGGCTGGAGATGAAGTCAGCAATAGTGACCTAGCATGTCACAAGAATTCAATTGAAATACAAATTTCAATCTGATTTACCAGTGAGAGGATAATTGCACCTTCGCTCAAAATGACAGCTCTTGATTCGCAACAGATTTAAAACCTGTGGCTATTGAAGCAGTTAAATCTGACGGCAAGAAGTTATTTTTTCATTGCTGTTTGTGGGGCCTTGCAGTGTACATTGACTGCCGGTACATCCATACTAATGACCTCCGCTATCCACAGAGCGTTATGTGCCAAGGGCGATGATACTTCCCAAAGGTCTGAGACGAGTGCCAACGGAGTTCGGCACATGTCTGGTTTGAACAGTTTGCTGTTGTCTCGTTAGTACAGTGAACCAGTCACCACAATAATACTTGATGATGCTAAGAGCTGACTGACGGTTTGATAAATCTGAGGGTACAGCATGTTGAAGTTCAGTAACAGTTAGTCAGCTCATGTGACATTCAGACTGCAGTTCCTAAAAAAAAAGTGTCACATACTTTGCTACTTCAGGCTGTGAGCTTGACGTGCAATTGACTGCATAACGTCACCGAGATAATTGCCAGCCTGACATGGGTTCCCTGTAACTGAACTTTCTTTAGAATGTTTTTGGAAAGTTGTGTGACGAGGTTTATTACTGGTATTGTTAGGCCATAGTTATAACTGTTGCATCATAAATTTGGTATAATAGGAACACAAGAAAGGTCAAGGATGATCGAAGCTTGTCCCTCGAGTATTCTAACTTTCCCATCCTAGTCTTGAACATCCTTAACCTGCAACTTATTACCATGTTTAAAATGTACTAACTTTCTTGTGGAACAAGTTCCTTCTGGTATAGAGTCATTGAAATGTACAGTACATAAGGAGGCCATTCGAACCATCGTGTCTGTGCTGGCCGGAAGAAACATAGAAACATAGAAAATAACTGCAGGAGTAGGCCATTCGGCCCTTCGAGCCTGCACCGCCATTCAATAAGATCATGGCTGATCATTCCCTCAGTACGCCTTTCCCGCTTTCTCTCCATACCCCTTGATCCCTTTAGCTGTAAGGGCCATATCGATCTCCCTCTTGAATATATCCAATGAACTGGCATCAACAACTCTCTGCGGCAGGGAATTCCACAGGTTAACAACTCTCTGAGTGAAGAAGTTTCTCCTCATCTCAGCCCTAAATGGTCTACCCCTTATCCTAAGACTGTGTCCCCTGGTTCTGGACTTCCCCAACATCGGGAACATTCTTCCCGCATCTAATCTGTCCAGTCCCGTCAGAATCTTATACGTTTTTATGAGATCCCCTCTCATCCTTCTAAACTCCAGTGTATAAAGGCCCAGTTGATCTCGTCTCTCCTCATATATCAGTCCAGCCATCCCAGGAATCAGTCTGGTGAACCTTCGCTGCACTCCCTCAATAGCAAGAACGTCCTTCCTCAGATTAGGAGACCAAAACTGAACATAATATTCCAGGTGAGGCCTCACCAAGGCCCTGTACAACTGCAGTAAGACCTCCCTGCTCCTATACTCAAATCCCCTAGCTATGAAGGCCAACATACTATTTGCCGCCTTCACCGCCTGCTGTACATGCATGCCAACTTTCAATGACTGATAAACCATGACACCCAGGTCTCATTGCACCTCCCCTTTTCCTAATCTGCCACCATTCAGATAATATTCTGCCTTCATGTTTTTGCCCCCAAAGTGGATAACCTCACATTTATCCACATTATACTGCATCTGCCATGCATTGGCCCACTCACCTAACCTGTCCAAGTCACCCTGCAGCCTTTTAGCATCCTCCTCACAGCTCACACCGCCACCTAGTTTAGTGTCATCTGCAAACTTGGAGATATTACACTCAATTCCTTCATCTAAATCATTAATGTATATTGTAAAGAGCTGGGGTCCCAGCACTCAGCCTTGCGGCACCCCACTAGTCACTCCTTGCCATTCTGAAAAGGACCCGTTTATCCCGACTCTCTGCTTCCTATCTGCCAACCAGTTCTCTATCCATGTCAGTACATTACCCCCAATACCATGTGCTTTGATTTTGCACACCAATCTATTCAGCCTAATCTTACTTTTCAGCTCTTGGTCCGCAGTTTTGTAGGTTACAGCACTTCAAGTGCATATCCAAGTACTTTTTAAAATGCGATAAAGGTTCTTCCACCCTTTCAGGTAGAGAGTTCCAGACCTCCACCACCCTCTGGATGAAACAATTTCTCCTCAACTCATCTCTAATCCTTCTACCAATGACTTTAAATCTATGTCCCCTGGTTATTGACCCCTCTGCTAAGGGAAATAGGTCTTTCTTATCCACTCTATCTAGGCCCCTCATAATTTTATACACCTCAATTAAAACTCTCCTCAGCCTCCTCTGTTCCAAAGAAAACAATCCCAGCCAAGCCAATATCTGAACTAAATTTATATTTCCACTAGCTTATGACTAGTTATATTATCCTGTTTTAAAGTACTATTCAGGATTTTCCCCATCTACTACAATGGCAGTAACTTGCCTGTGTAGAGCATCTTTGACGTGAAGAAAATGTCCCAAGGTGCTTCACATATGAGAGTAAGGAGATAGACGCTGAGCCATGGAGGGAGAGAGTTAGGTTAGACTGTCTGAAAGTTTGTTGAAGGGATGAATTTTGAAATGGTTTTTAAAGGTGGAGGATGAAATAGCGAGGTCTAAGGAGGGACTTGCAGAGAGTAGTGCTGAGGAGGCTTAAGGCTACATTAGCAGTGGTGGAGGGAAGAGAGCACAGAAGGACAAGAGGAACAATAACCCCCATTTTAATCTAAATTCCTGATGAGAACGGGATACATTTGTGTTAGGTCCGATTTAACCCCACCAATTTTACACTCCTTTGACTTCAATGGAGCCGAATATCGGGTGGGTTGTAAATTAGGCAACCGACCCAAATGTACCTTGTTCTCACCGAGCACATTGGGTTAAAATTGGGGCTAGAGTGTTTGGGAGGGAAGTAAGGGGCTGGAGGAGGAAGTACTGGAAGGGTGGACAGTAGTTGGAGAGAGTGGGTTTTTTGAAAGTGGTTGAAGGTGGTTTTGAAGGGAACAGGGATAGTGTGTGAGCAAAATGACCCATTAACTGCTAGCATAGGAGCCAGGAATGGGGGAGTTGAGTAGTCGGGAGGGAAATTGGTCGATGAGTCTGACAAACGCAAAGTATTACACATTGGACAAAATATATATTGTAAGCACAACATGAATAGAATTAGTACAGGGAAACTCGAAGGCCTTGTGAACACCATACTGTCCATGTCTAGACAGGTTGGTGAGCGAGGCTATTGGGGGTGGGGCGGGGCGGGGGTTGGTGGAGGCAGAGGATGGAGGGGAGATATGAGGGAAAAAATATAGGAAGTTGGGGGTTCAGGGCTACAGTAGGTGGGAGACTGGAAAGGGCGAGGTTGGGGGATTAGGAACAAGGCAGAAGGAAAGATAATCTGTCCAAATTCCAAATCTGAGGACCAGGAAGCAGCAGAGAAATGAAGTCCAGTTGTAAACAGAGGAAGGGGGAGAGCTTGGAACAGCCACTAACAAACCGAAGAGGGATCACTTCAGTAGAGGTAGATCTGAGGGCCATCGGAGGATCCGAAGTGCAAGCTGAGGTTGATCCAGAAAGCCATTTAATATTTTACATCTGTGTGGACTGACTCCTCTTCCCTCCTCTTCCTCCTCCAGTCTCCAGACAATGGAAATTGAGTATTATTGACCTTCCCTTGTATGTTTTTCCGCTTACACTTGGAATTTAAATTGTTGCTCTTCTGTGCACTTTCTCCAACGTTTCTCCAGCATGACTGCCAGAATTGCATATAGCAATCCACAGGTGCACTGTGTGGCTTCAGCCCAACTTTGCTGTGCATGTATTCTGCAGTTTTGACTATATAATCCCAGCATTTTTAATTGGCTTCTGCCATGTCTAATGCTGTTGGGGAGGGGTTAAACTAATATGGCAGGGCGATGGGAACCTACGCAAAGAGACAGAGGGAAGTAGAATGGGGGCAGAAGCAAAAGATAGAAAGAAGAAAAATAAAAGTGGAGGGCAGAGAATCAAAAAAGGCCACTTTACAGCAAAATTCTAAAGGAGCAAAGTGTGTTAAAAAGACGAGCCTGAAGGCTCTGTGCCTCAAGGCGAGGAGTATTCGTAATAAGGTGGACAAATTAACTGCACAGGCAGCAATTAATGAATATGATATAATTGGCATCACGGAGACATGGCTCCAGGGTGACTAAGGCTGGGAACTCAACGTCAGGGGTATATAACATTTAGGAAGGATAGACAAAAAGGAAAAGGAGGTGGGGTAGCGTTGCTGGTTAAAGAGGAAATTAACGCAATAGTAAGGAAGGACATTAGCTTGGATGATGTGAAATCTGTATGGGTGGAGCTGCGGAATACCAAAGGGCAGAAAACGCTAGTGGGAATTGTGTACAGACCACCAAACAGTAGTAGTGAGGTTGGGGACAGCATAAAACAAGAAATTAGGGATGCATGCAATAAAGGTACAGCAGTTATCATGGGCGACTTTAATCTACATATAGATTGGGCTAACCAAACCGGTAGCAATACGGTGAAGGAGGATTTCCTGGAGTATATTAGGGATGGTTTTCTGGACCAAAATGTTGAGGAACCAACTAGAGGGCTGGCCATCCTAGACTGGGTGGTGTGTAATGAGAAAGGACTAATTAGCAATCTTGTGCGAGGCTCCTTGGGGAAGAGTGACCATAATATGGTAGAATTCTTTATTAAGATGGAGAGTGACGCAGTTAATTCAGAGAGTATGGTCCTGAACTTAAGGAAAGGTAACTTTGATGGTACGAGATGTAAATTGGCTAGGATAGACTGGCGAATGATACTTAAAGGGTTGACAGCGGATAGGCAATGGCAAACATTTAAAGATCACATGGATGAACTTCAACAATTGTACATCCCTGTCTGGAGTAAAAATAAAACTGGGAAGGTGGCAACAAGGGAAATTAAGGAGAGTGTTAAATCCAAGGAAGAGGCATATAAATTGGCCAGAAAAACTGAGAACTGGGAGAAATTTAGAATTCAGCAGAGGAGGACAAAGGGTTTAATTAGGAGGGGGGAAATAGAGTATGAGAGGAAACTTGCTGGGAACATAAAAACTGAGTGCAAAATCTTCCATAGATATGTGAAGCGAAAAAGATTAGTGAAGACAAACATAGGTCCCTTGCAGTCAGATTCAGGTGAATTTATAATGGGGAAGAAAGAAATGGCAGACCAGTTGAACAAATACTTTGGTTCTGTCTTCACGAAGGATGACACAAATACTAGGGGACCGAGGTTCTAGTGAGAAGGAGGAACTGAAGGAAATCCTTATTAGTCGGGAAATTGTGTTGGGGAAATTGAAGGCCGATAAATCCCCGGGACCTGATGGTCTGCATCCCAGAGTATTTAAGGAAGTGGCCCTAGAAATAGTGGATGCATTGGTGATCATTTTCCAACAGTCTATCGACTCTGGATCAGTTCCTATGGACTGGAGGGTAGCTAATGTAACACCACTTTTTTTAAAAAGGAGGGAGAGAGAAAACTGATAATTATAGACCGGTTAGCCTGACATCAGTAGTGGGGAAAATGTTGGAATCAATTATTAAAGATGAAATAGCAGCGCATTTGGAAAGCAGTGACAGGATCAGTCCAAGTCAGCATTGATTTATGAAAGGGAAATCATGCTTGACAAATCTTCTGGAATTTTTTGGGGATGTAACTAGTAGAGTGGACAAGGGAGAACCCGTGGATGTGGTGTATTTGGACTTTCAAAAAGCTTTTGACAAGGTCCCACACGAGATTGGTGTGCAAAATTAAAGCACATAGTATTGGGGGTATCGTACTGATGTGGAGAGAGAACTGGCAGGCAGTGACTAGTGGAGTGCCGCAGGGCTCAGTGCTGGGAGCCCAGCTCTTTACAATATACATTAATGATTTAGATGAAGGAATTGAGTGTAATATCTCCAAGTTTGCAGATGACACTAAGCTGGGTGGCGGTGTGAGCTGTGAGGAGGACTCTAAGAGGCTGCAGGGTGACTTGGACAGGTTCGGTGAGTGGGCAAATGCATGGCAGATGCAGTATAATGTGAGGTTATCCACTTTGGGGGCAAAAACACAAAGGCAGATTAGAAAAAGGGGAGGTGCAACAAGACCTGGGTGTCATTCATGGTACATCAGTCATTGAAAGTTGGCAGGCGGCGAAGAAGGCAAATGGTATGTTGGCCTTCATAGCTAGGGGTTTTGAGTATAGGAGCAGGGAGGTCTTACTGCAGTTGTATAGGGCCTTGGTGAGGCCTCACCTGGAATATTGTATTCAGTTTTGGTCTTCTAATCTGAGGAAGGACGTTCTTGCTATTGAGGGAGTGCAGCGAAGGTTCACCAGACTGATTCCTGGGATGGCAGGATTGACATATGAGGAGAGACTGGATCGACTGGACCTGTATTCACTGGAGTTTAGAAGGATGAGAGGGGATCTCATAGAAACATATAAAATTCTGACTGGATTGGACAGGTTAGATGCAGGAAGAATGTTCCCGATGTTGGGGAAGTCCAGAACCAGAGTACACAGTCAAAAGATAAGGGATAAGCCATTTGGGACTGAGATGAGGAGAAACCTCTTCACTCAGAGTTGTTAACCTGTGGAATTCCCTACCGCAGAGAGTTGTTGATGCCAGTTCGTTGGATATATTCAAGAGGGAGTTAGATATGGCCCTTTCTGCCAAAGGGATCAAGAGGTATGGAGAGAAAGTTGGAAAGGGGTACTGAGGTGAATGATCAGCCATGATCTTATTAAATGGTGGTGGTACAGGCTCGAAGGACCAAATGGCCCGCTCCTGCACCTATTTTCTATGTTTCTATGTCTAGACATAGTATGGAGTTCACTAATACTCTCTGGTGCCTTTATGTTTTCCTGTACTAAATCTATAAAGTTTGTGCTTGCATCGTAACACTTGTTAACATTAAATTTAATTTGCTATCTGCCATTCCACTTGCACAAATGACACACATTCTTCTGCAAATCCTTAGCTGGACCCTCAGCGTTTACAGCATTGCTATTTTCGTGCCTTTCACAAATTTGACAATCTAGGTCATTTTAAGCAAATGAGAAACAGAGGGCCCAATTTTGGCCATGACTTGCTCCAATTTTCTTTGCAGTAAGTTGGTTTTTCTGGCGTAAGTTTAAAAAATGCCATTTCCCTAATAAACGTGCTCCACAGTAACTGGTACGATTTTTTTCAGTTGAGTTTTTTTTTCAAAAGGGGGCGTCCCAGACACTTATGCCAGTTTTGGCCATTTATGCCACTTTGGCCAGCTAAAACTCACTCCAAATCAACTTAGGTCAGCGTATGTGGCCAGCTCTGAAAAACATTGCGGGCAGTTAAGAATTCGGCGCAGGTTAGTACATTTAAAGCACCACAGTTCCGTGCTTCACACCATGTATTCTGATCTATCTTTCTTGGGTCCAAAGTGGATAATCTCAGCCAGGGGAAACAATCTTTCAACATCTATTTAATCAACTTAACTTATAGTTTTTAACTCATTACCTGATCTAGTTTAAGTTATGGGTAGATTATATGAAATATTTAAATATGTAACATGAACCACTACAAGTATTGAAGCCAAAAAACAGAACCTCCTTCCCCTCTCCGCACCGAATTCCCACGTACCAAATTCCCAACTTTTGCACTCCGACAGCTCTGAGCGACCCTAAATAAATATTGCCGGATATTCCCCACTCACCAGGCAAATATCAGGGCGTCCCTTCGGCCAGGGATAGGGTGCGGCGGACATCGGGGCGTCCCTTCGGCCAGGGATAGGGTGCGGCGGACATTGGGGCGTCCCTTTGGCCAGGGATAGGGTGCGGCGGACATTGGGGTGTCCCTTCGGCCAGGGATAGGGTGCGGCGGACATCGGGGCGTCCCTTCGGCCAGGGATAGGGTGCGGCGGACATTGGGGCGTCCCTTCGGCCAGAGATAGGGTGCGGCGGACATTGGGGTGTCCCTTCGGCCAGGGATAGGGTGCGGCGGACATTGGGGCGTCCCTTCGGCCAGGGATAGGGTGCGGCGGACATTGGGGCGTCCCTTCGGCCAGGGATAGGGTGCGGCGAACATTGGGGCGTCTCTTCGGCCAGGGATAGGGTGCGGCGGATATTAGGGCGTCCCTTCGGCCAGGGATAGGGTGCGGCGAACATTGGGGTGTCCCTTCGGCCAGGGATAGGGTGCGGCGGACATTGGGGTGTCCCTTCGGCCAGGGATAGGGTGCGGCGAACATTGGGGTGTCCCTTCGGCCAGGGATAGGGTGCGGCGGATATTAGGGCGTCCCTTCGGCCAGGGATAGGGTGCGGCGAACATTGGGGTGTCCCTTCGGCCAGGGATAGGGTGCGGCGGATATTAGGGCGTCCCTTCGGCCAGGGATAGGGTGCGGCGAACATTGGGGCGTCTCTTCGGCCAGGGATAGGGTGCGGCGGATATTGGGGCATCGCTTCGGCCAGGGATAGGGTGCGGCGGATATTGGGGCATCCCTTCGGGCAGGGATAGGGGCTGCGAGCATCGGGTCCTGCTCACAACTCGCAGGACACGCTGGGAGGGAGAGGAGCACGCACGCAGACTCCACTGCGCGTACGGACAGCTGTCGGCAATGTTTTCTGTGCTGGGCTGTTGCTCCTCCCCCCACTTCACTATCTACGCCACGCTGGGACACCGGAGACTCGACAGAGCGGATAGGATGGGGCTACTTTTTTCGGCGCCGTTTCCAGTGTACAAAGTCGGCGCATTTACGGTAAGTGCGCCGAAAAAAGGGGTTGGGGAAAATTGGGCCCATTGATCCATGCACCAACCCTTTGGAAGTGGATTCAAGGTCTTTGCACCAACACCTGTGGAACTGGACGCGAGATCTTTGCCTCCCTTTATTTCCTCCCCCTTTTTTTTTTTCCCATCTTACCCAGAATTTAATACAACACCTCTCTAGCATTGTTTTCTATCTTTTAACCAACTTTAAATCTAATCCTATACATTTCATGCTACCTCCTGAAAGTCCAAATAAACTAAGTCATAGTTGACTGCAGGAGAAATGATCTAAGAATTACCTTAAATGTGTTCTTAAAATGAAGGGAGTACAGAATGAAGTTTAGAAAAGGGCAAAAGCTAAAACTGTGAAGGCTTGCACAAATTAAGAATTGTATACCAGGATTAGAAAATAACCCATCAAGACTATCCGTAGATGGCTCATTAAGGGCAACACAAAGATATCCTGCATTATCTGGACCTGTGTTTTGACATTAAAGTCTTCAGTCCTTATGGTTCTGGTTCTTTTAGTTACCTTTTTAATCGATGGTGTATGAGTTCCTTATCTAACGTATGTTGACTGTGTCTCTGTAAAATCAGAACGTGCATCCCTGGCAAGGAGAGCAAAAGGTTACATAAGTTAACATTGTACAGCTATACTAGTATGCCACTTTGATGCTCAGGTTTCCCTGAGAGTAAGGGAGGAGAGATTTAAGAAAGCTAGTCCAAATACAGCTATCGGCAAGGATGGTGAATTTGCCCCAGAGCAGAGAATCCAGGAGGACTGGATAGTACTTCTATAGACTGAGGTTCATTTCTCAAGTCTCAGAAGGTTTCATTGTCCTCCCAGAGGAAAAGAAGGCAGCCAGTTCATCCATGCCAGCTCGTAAGGATGAGGTTGTGTAAGTTCGAAGAACATTGATAATTATAAGCATATAGAATTTATTCAGTAGACTGGTTATCTAAAGCTATTAACTTCTCAACTATCAACAGAGTCTAACCTAAATTAATCTCTCCAATTTATATCAATCCCAGCCACTGATCGCAACCATAAATTTACCAGCAAATACCTGATGCTGAACTACTATGACACAACTTTGTAACCTCTTGTTTATTTCATAATTAACCCTATCTACTAATTATGTGCTGACTCTGTTTAACTGCCGCTAAAATCGGATTCTAAGGTTCATACACAATCATAAGTTCATGACTTTGTTGATTGACTTCTTTGATGATTTGCATTGTCAGACTTTGCTCAGTTGGTAGCTCTCTCCACATGGATTTAAGCCTCACTCCAGAGTCTTGAGCACATAATTTAAGATGATTGATGACATGCGGAAAATATTTTTTTACGCAACAAGTGGTTCGGATTTGGAATGTACTGCATGATGGGGTGGTGGATACAGATTCAATAATAGCCTTCAAAATGGAATTGGATAAATATTTGAAGGGGGAAAAATATTGCAGGGATATGGGGAAAGAACGGGTGCCAGACTAACTGGATTGCTCTTGGAAACAGCTGGCACAGACTTGATAGGCCAAATGGCCACCTCCTGTGCTGAACTATTCTCTGATAATCTAGGTTGACACTGCAGTACAGTACTTTGGGAGTGCTACACTCTTGTGCTCAAGTTCTGGAGTGGGGCTTGAGCTTTCAACCTACTGACAGAGGTGAGAGTGCTACCACTGAGCTCCAGCTCAAGGCACGATAGCGAATTAAACTCCCTTTCCTCTTCCCCACCAACCCACCCCCCCACCCAACTCAATAACTGGTATGAGTGTTTGCCAGGAATCTACAAATACTACTGTTCTATAATCTACTCCCCAAATGCCTGCTGCTGGAATTTCTAGACCAATTACTTTTAATTCCTCTTTTGCTCCATTGTCGGTCGTCCAGTTAAAGTTTTGTGTTTTTGTTTTGATCCTCATTTCCAGAGAAATTCAAAGTGAATCATGTTATTGCTCCATTCCAAAGGTCTCATGACTTGTAAATTGTGAATTCTGCTCCTGATTACTATGCATAGGGTTGATTTTCTACCAATTTACTGGTAATAGAATGGAATTGGACAAGCTCCATAACGAGCGGGCAATCCACTCCACTCGATTAATTTTCCGAGCGGTGAAGATGAACATTTACTCCATGTTAAGGATCCAAATAGGGCCAACTTGGATCTGGACCTGGGTGTAATGATCTATTATGATTATCACAGGTGATTTCAATAAACCCAACATAAGTTGAGAATGCATTGAAAACATTGATAATCATATGATTGGCAATAAAAATGCTTCCTAAATATTCATAGAAAATTGTCATTTTATTTGGTGCTGGGGCATTTGACATTGTGTTCCTGTGCTTGACCTGGATTGTGGGAGCTGTATCCTATGCTTGCCTCTCAACCTAGGGAAGAACATAAAATAGAAAAAGGTCTTCTGTTCCGCTTCCTTTGGTTCTAAATTATGCCTTTTAAATCTGCCACTCCTCCTCTACTACCATTGCTGCCCCTTCTTGCACATCCTATGCCCCTAAAGTTCATGCCCATCTTCTGGAATGGTGATCTTGGTGTCCACTGTGGCTCAGTGATAGAACGATCATCTCTGAGCCAGAAGATTGTGGGTTCAAGCCC
The DNA here is from genome assembly GCF_044704955.1 of Pristiophorus japonicus. Classification (NCBI taxonomy): domain Eukaryota; kingdom Metazoa; phylum Chordata; class Chondrichthyes; family Pristiophoridae; genus Pristiophorus; species Pristiophorus japonicus. The sequence continues at coordinate 34,954,659 of NC_091981.1, read as the reverse complement.
CACTCCAGAGATTTGAGCACATAATCTAGGCTGATACTCCAAGTCCAGTATTGAGGGAGTGCTGCACTGTTGTGAGTGCCGTCTTTCGGCTGAGACTTTAAAACGAGGCCCAGTCTACCCTCTTGGGTGGATGTAAAACTTGCCACGGCACTATTATGAACAAGAGCAGGGGAGTTTTACAGGAATCCTAACCAATATTTATCCCTCATCCAGCACCTAAAATGGATGATCTGGTCATTTAGTTTCTGGGATCTTGTTGTGTTTCCTACATGACAACAGTGACTACACTTAAAAGGTGCTTCATTGGCTGTAAAGTGCTTTGGGATGTCCTGATGTCACGAAAGGTGCTGTATAATAAGTCTTTCTTTCTTGCATACTTTTTAGTAATCTCGACAACATGACCAGCAGTAGTATAAAGCAACCAAACTGCATTAGACCTTCAGTCAGATTAACTATGACGAATTCTGCTGCTTTGAGATGTGAATTGTACATTTGAAAGTCATGCTATTTAGTCACAACTGCAGTTTTGTTCAGTGTATAAAATCAAGACCTGCCTCTTCCCGCCTGTTGGTGCTGTGTTGATGCTCATTGTTGCATTTTCTTTCTAAAGTGAAGACCTAATTCAATTAATGCTGTCTTGCAGGCTCCTCGAATGGGCACTTTTATCGGAGTCTACCTGCCGTGTCTACAGAACATTCTGGGAGTTATCTTGTTCCTGCGCTTGACATGGATTGTGGGAGCTGCAGGAATCTTTGGGTCCTTTTGGATTGTCTTCATGTGCTGTGCTTGTGTAAGTTGGAAGCTGATGGGATTCACCCACTGAAACTTATCTAGGAAATTGTAAGCTTATGGGAATTAGAGTTAAAAGGAATAGCTCAGGAGAGCAAGTCCTGTAGTTCGATTATAAAGTTCTTTGTCTGCAACTTTTTATTTATAGCACTTTCTGGACAATGTTTGTCGCTGAAAGAATTTTCTGTCCAAACTCCACACCATAGAAGACCTGCTATATAAAAATAAGTTCAAATGAATGTACATGGGACCATCTGTCCTATTGCAATTGAACTAAACAAGGATTTGAATACTTGCTCCTGAATGCTGATCTTGGTATTCAGACGGGAGTCAAAATATACTACTGATCAGGGCTCATTCAATTTTATAGGTGTTAAGAAAATAAAAAATGGGTTTTGGAGTTTGAAATCTAGTGTTAACTTTGTTGTTCAGTGGCTGCTAATTTTGATGGTATGAATTGTTTCATATCACTATAGTATGAATTGTAATGGGCTTAATAGCACTATGGTGTGAACTGTAAGGGTGTTGTATTGCCATGGTATGATTCTAGGGGGGGGTTTAGTATTACTATGATAGGAATGATAAGGGTACAGCATCGTTATGGTATGATTTGGGCTGGATTAGAGTGTCACTGAAGTGTGAATTTTATCATTCTTGACCTGGATCCTGCCAATTTGTTTTCCAATACTTGGCTATTATTGGGTTCTCTGCGAATATAAATAAAACAGTTCCATTTTAAACTGGATAACAGACAGAGATTGCTACCTCGAGGCAGACCCATACCATAAACTCCGATCACAAAAGCTGCTTTGCAAGCATGTGCTGTAACATTATCCAAAGCTGCTGCCTTGTTCATACTCCAACATTTATATAACACGCAATATGTTGAAAAAACCCCTGTAGCTATTCAAGGAAATAGCGTCATTAATCAATTGAAGAGCAATAATTCAATAGTACTGTTGACTTCAATGCCATTTTAAAGTACACAAACTGAAATTAGCCCTACCCCTCTCTCGCTTCCTGTAGGTAATGATCCAACAAAAGCAATCAGTGTTCATATTGAATTAGGTAGAGTCTTTAAAAATAAATTGAATAGCAAGAGATCATTAGATTCAGAAGTGTCACCTTTTGGGTTTGCAGTATGTGGGAAAGATTCAGGATTGGCAAATCAAGACAAGGGCAGCAGGTGCAAGAGAACACCCATCACCTTTAAGTTTTCTTCCAAGTCACGCACCATCCTAATTTGGACATATATCGCCATTCCTTCACCATCGCTGGTTCAAAGTCTTGGAAATCTCTACCCAACAGCACTGGAGGAGAAATTTCACCACATGGATTGCAGCATTCAAGAAGGTGGTTCACCTCCACCATCTCAAAGGCAATGAGAAAATGGGCTATAAATGTTGGCTTTGCCAGCGATGCCCACATCCCCAGAATTAATATTTTTTTTAAAAGCATAGAATATTAATCGATGCCGCTGTGTAAACAAACCATTACTGGTAATTTAATTTACTTGAGGTTTGCTGTATATCTTTCAGTACTTCGACCAAGCTAATTTTCACTGGGCATTTCTCCACAGACCTTGCTGACTGCAATATCGATGAGTGCCATAGCAACCAATGGTGTGGTGCCAGGTAATTGAACCCTCTTGAATTGCCACCTCTCAGGAAAGGCTTTTTATATAATGTAAATTAGTAGATCTCCCGTGGCGTGATTGTTTTGTTTTGTTTTATTTTTGGAAATGAGTTGTCCTTAACCAATGTCAGCTTTTAGTCCGTACGTATAAATGGACATCAAGAGGGTCCAGGCCCTTGGGTGGCCAGGCCCAGCCTTGCAACTTTGTTAAAGTCTCGGTGACAATTTGATTTTCTAAGTATTTACAATTACTTCGACTTTTCAAACTTTCAGTTGTGACTTTTAAATGTTGAACAATTGAAAAGCAATGGTACTTGGTGCAGAGAGCCCTAAGGAGATGAAGATTATTAACTCTGCATTCATGAACACTGTGATCTTTTTGTGCAAGAAAACTGTACACTGTCGTACTATTCGCAACCGTGGTATCCTATTTGACCCCGAAATGAGCTTCCAACCACATATCAACGCCATCACTAAGACCGCCTATTCTCACCTCTGGAACATCGCCCAACCCCACTGCCTCAGCTCACCTGTTGCTGAAAACCTCATCCATGCCTTTGTTACCTCTAGACTTGACTATTCCAACGTATTCTTGACTGGCCTCCCACGTTCTACCCTCCGTAAACTTGAGGTCATCCAAAACTCTGCTCGTGTCCTAACTTGTACCACCCATCACCCCTGTGCTAACTGTACATTGGCTCCGGGTTAAGCAACACCTTGATTTATTTTTTTTTAAATGTTTAAATCTCATCCTTGCCTTCAAATCCCTCTATGGCCTCGCTCATCCCTATCTCTGTAATCTTCTTCAGCCCCACAACCTTCCAAGATATCTGCGCTCCTCTAATTCTGGCTTTTGATCATCCCTGATTTTAATCGCTCCACCATTGGTGGCCGTGCCTTTAGCTGCCAAGGCCCTAAGCTCTGGAATTCTCTCCCTAATCCTTTCTGCCTCTATCTCTCTTTCCTCCTTTTAAGATGCTCCTTAAAGCTTACCAAATTTTTAGTCATCTGTCCTAATATCTGCTTATGTGGCTCAGTGTCAGATTTTGTTCGATAACGTTCCTGTGAAGCGCCTTGGAAGTTTTACTGCATTAAAAGTGCTATATAAGTACAAGTTCTTGCTATCCAGGGGAGTTTTCTCCGATGTATTGGCCAACATTTATTAATCAACATTACTAAATTAAATAACGACCAGATAATTTCTTTTATCATTTGTGGGACCTGGCTGTGCACAAATTGGCTGCGCATTTCTTAGATTACAACAGGGACAACATTTCAAAAATGCTTCATTGGTTGTAAAGTGCTTTTGAACATCCTGCAGTTCTTTCTTTAACACTGTACTGAGTGCCTTTTAAATACAGGGACATTTAACTTCAATATTTTTGTTTGTCATTGCAAGTTCCATCTACAATAGTAATGAGGATGGGTACAGCATCTAACAAGAAATTAGGGATTGGTGCAATAAAGGTACAGCAGTTATCATGGGCGACTTTAATCTACATATTGACTGGGTTAACCAAACTGGTAGCAATGTGGTGGAGGAGGATTTCCTGGAGTGTATTAGGGATGATTTTCGAGACCAATATGTCGAGGAACCAACGAGAGGGCTGGCCATTCTAGACTGGGTGATGTATAATGAGAAAGGACTAATTAACAATCTTGTTGTGCGAGGCCCCTTGGGGAAGAGTGACCATAATATGGTAGAATTCTTTATTAAGATGGAGAGTGACACAGTTAATTCAGAGACTAGGATCCTGAACTTGGGGAAAGGTAACTTCGATGGTATGAGACGTGAACTGGCTAGAATAGACTGGCGAGTGATACTTAAAGGGTTGACAATGGATAGGCAATGGCAAACATTTAAAGATCACATGGATGAACTTCAGCAATTGTACATCCCTGTATGGAGTAAAAATAAAACGGGGAAGGTGGCTCAACTGTGGCAAACAAGGGAAATTAAGGATAGTGTTAAATCCAAGGAAGAGGCATATAAATTAGCCAGAAAAAGCAGCAAACCTGAGGACTGGGAGAATGTTGTAATACAGCAGAGGAGGACAAAGGGTTCAATTAGGAGGGGGAAAATAGAGTATGAGAGGAAGCTTGCTGGAACATAAAAACTAACTGCAAAAGCTTCTATAGATATGTGAAGAGAAAAAGATTAATGAAAACAAATGTAGGTCCCTTGTAGTCAGATTCAGGTGAATTTATAATGGAGAACAAAGAAATGGCGGACCAGTTAAACAAATACCTTGGTTCTGTTTTCACAAAGGAAGACACAAATAACCTACCGGAAATACTAGGAGACCGAGGGTCCAGTGAGGAGGAACTGAAGGATATCCTTATAAAGCGGGAAATTGATGGAATTGAAGGCCGATAAATCCCTGGGGCCAGATAGTCTGCATCCCAGAGAACTTAAGGAAGTAACTCTAGAAATAGTGGATGCATTGGTGATCATTTTCCAACAGACTATCGACTCTGGATCAGTTCCTATGGACTGGAGGGTAGCTAATGTAACACCACTGTTTAAAAAAGGAGGGAGAGAGAAAATGGGTAATTATAGACCGGTTAGCCTGACATCAGTAGTGGGGAAAATGTTGGAATCAATTATTAAAAATAAAATAGCTGTGCATTTGGAAAGCAGTGACAGGATCAACCAAGTCAGCATGGATTTATGAAAGGGAAATCATGCCTGACAAATCTTCTGGAATTTTTCGAGGATGTAACTAGTAGAATGGACAAGGGAGAACCAATGGATGGTGGTGTATTTGGACTTTCAGAAGTCAAAAGTCCCACACAAGAGATTAGTGTGCAAAATCAAAGCACGTGGTATTGGGGGTAATATACTGACGTGGATAGAGAACTGGTTGGCAGATAGGAAGCAGAGAGTTGGGATAAACAGGTCCTTTTCAGAATGGCAAGGAGTGCCGCAGGGCTCAGTGTTGGGACCCCAGCTCTTTACAATATACATTAATGATTTAGATGAAGGGATTGAGTGTAATATCTCCAAGTTTGCAGATGACGCTAAACTGGGTGGCGGTGTGAGCTGTGAGGAGGACACTAAAAGGCTGCAGGGTGACTTGGACAGGTTAGGTGAGTGGGCCAATGCATGGCAGATGCAGTATAATGTGGATAAATGTGAGGTTATCCACTTTGGGGGCAAAAACATGAAGGCAGAATATTATCTGAATGGTGGCAGATTAGGAAAAGGGGAGGTGCAATGAGACCTGGGTGTCATGGTTCATCAGTCATTGAAAGTTGGCATGCAGCTACAGCAGGCGGTGAAGAAGGCAAATGGTATGTTGGCCTTCATAGCTAGGGGATTTGAGGAGCAGGGAGGCCCAGTTGTACAGGGCCTTGGTGAGGCCTCACCTGGAATATTGTGTTCAGTTTTGGTCTCCTAATCTGAGGAAGGACGTTCTTGCTATTGAGGGAGTGCAGCGAAGGTTCACCAGACTGATTCCCAGGATGGCGGGACTGACATATGAGGAGAGACTGGATCAACTGGGCCTTTATTCACTGGCATTTAGAAGGATGAGAGGGGATCTTATAAGATTCTGATGGGACTGGACAGGTTAGATGCGGGAAGAATGTTCCTGATGATGGGGAAGTCCAGAACCAAGGGACACAATCTTAGGATTAGGGGTAGGCCATTTAGGACTGAGATGAGGAGTAACTTCTTCACTCAGAGAGTTATTAATCTGTGGAATTCCCTAACGCAGAGAGTTGTTGATGCCAGTTCATTGGATATATTCAAGAGGGAGTTAGATATGGCCCTTATGGCTAAAGGGATCAAGGGGTATGGAGAAAAAGCAGGAAAGGAGTACTGAGGTGAATGATCAGCCATGATCTTATTGAATGGTGGTGCAGCCTCGAAGGGCCGAATGGCCTACTCCTGCACCAATTTCTATGTTTCCTGCACTTCAACCTCTTGCAAATCCTCTGCCTTAATTTCTAATTGTTCCCACCACTTCATTGCTGCAGGCCTCTGGTACTGTACTGTCATCATCATTATCGTAAAACTTTCCCTTCCAGACCCTCAAATTCTACTAAACCTTGAAGGTGTTCATTACATAGGTATGAGGGACGAGTTAGCTAAGGTAGATTGGGAAATTAGATTATGACGGTAGATAAGCAGTGGCAAACATTTAAAGAAATATTCCAAAATTCTCAATGAATATACATTCCATTGAGAAATAAAAACTCCACAGGAAAAGTGAGCCCTCCGTGGCTAACTAAAGACGTTAAGGATAGTATTAGATTAAAAGAAGAGTCTTATAATGTTGCGAAGAATAGTAGTAAGCCTGAGGATTTGGAGAGCTTTACAAATCAGCAAATAATGACCAAAAAGTTGATAAAAAGGGAGAAAATAGGATAAGAGAGTAAACTAGCAAGAAATATAAAAACAGAATGCAGGAACGTCTACAAGTATGTAAAAAGTAAGAAAGTTGCAAAAGTAAGCCTTGGTCTCTTAGAGGCTTTAACATATGATTACAGAGGATATACGGCAGAGAAACAGGCCATTCGGCCCAATCAGTCCATGGCGGAGTTTACCAAGCCTCCTCCCATCTTTCCTCCTCTAAATCTATCAGCATAACCCTCTATTCCCTTCTCCCTCAGATTCCCTTCTCCCTCCAGCCTCCCCTTAAATGCATCTATATTATTTGCTTTAACTACTCCCTGAGGTAGTGAGTTCCACATTCTCACCACTCTATGGGTAAAGAATTTTCTTCTGAATTCCCTATTGGATTTTTTGGTGACTATCTTGGCTCTAGTTATGCTCTTCCCCACAAGTTCAAAACATTTAGATGCCATTACGTCACTTCATGTAAATTTAAGAAAACTTTCTCAATCAACCAAATGCCATCTTTCAAATTTTTTTTCCTTAGTCTTTGTATCTTTTAAAACTTGCACATAATTTCTTGATGCAGTCAAATTCATAAATAAATTTCAGCTTTTCCTTCAGATCCAATTTTCAAAATGTGAGCCACGAAGGCACAAAAATATTAAAATTTTTATCTATCCGTATGAGTGAAAAATCAGTTAAAACCAGCAAAATCATTATCAGCATCACTATTACTTTAAACATTCTGTGAACCAATTCTGTTCCAACTATTGGGTGTCTTCCCATTTTTTTCTCAGTGAAAGCCTCATGGATAGAACTAGAGACCCTCACACAATTTAAAATAGCCAGAATTTCACTGTGGCCAGAATGAATGTCGGGTTTTCACCATTTAACAGTTTTATTTAAATCTCAATAGTTCCAATTTAACTCAGACCAATATTTTATTGACTAAATACAATATAGAACAGATAAAATAAAACAAAATAACACGTCTTACAATAAATTACAGGTTTCCTTTTCTTTCATCGGGTGTCTTTCCAAATGATACAATATTGCATATAACCGAACAAAAAATTAGTTCTTTCAGTGAAACAAAGCGTTTAACACTCTTACGCAAAAGGCAAAAGTGGGCGGAGCCACAGTGGCACCAAAAAACATATCTCAAACTTTTTAAAGAGGCAATACAATAAAGTCTTGCAGATTTTAATAGTAGAAAAGGGACAGAGTTGTTCCCTTTCTCCTTCTTTATTCCATCATAGACTACCTTATCCTTCTTTTCCTCAAACTAATTTTCAATTTCCGATGTTTGCTACTTAACCTCATTTGGGAAAGTAGTTAATTATAATCAAGACATACTGGTTACCCTTCTGATTCTTACACGATCAATGTGATCAATCTGAAAATGTGTGTCTCTCTGCCCTATCAGTTCTCCTTAATATCTTAATATTATCCCATTTTTAAATACCAGGGAATACAACTGTAATTTGTGTAACCTTTCTTCATAATTTAATCCTTGAATTCTGGTAAATCTCTGCATCCCTCCAAGTCCAACATATCCTTCTAAGGTGTGCTATAACCAGGGCTTTGTATAGCGGTAGCATAACTTCTACCCCCTTGGATTTTAATCTTCTCGACTTTAGCCTTTTTGATTATTTCAGTTGTTAATCTATTTGATTATTTTGATTTAATTATCTATGTGCATGAATCAGATCCCCAAGTCTATTTGGACCTCCATTGTATCTAGCTTTTCATCATTTAGTACTATCCTGTTTTATCCCTTTTAGGTCCAAAGTGGATGATTTCACATTAGCCTACATTAAAATCTATTTGTCACAGTTTTGCCTATTCATTTAATCTATTAATATCGCTTTGTAATTTACACTTCCATCTACACTGCTTACATTGCTGTCTATCCTTGTCTCATTGGTAGACTTGCAATAACAATGCTTTGTAATAGTTTAAACTGATTTTAAAGACCCCGTGGTATTGTTTTAATAGATTTTAAAACAAATCTCTAGTCCAATGTTTTGAAAAGTTCAAATTCACTTTCTACCATGGCAACCGTAACTTCAAGGCTGAAGCTTGGACTAAAACTTATCGTCTGTAAAACAAACTTAAATTGTAGTTCAGAAGTTTTTTTTTTCCCCCAAATCTAGGTGCATAATTTTAAATTAAAATGAACATACCCAATCAATTATATTCACACTTTTATGCAGCTTAGCAATATCTCTGACCCTCTCAACATTGTTTGAGTCCATCACCCTTAATTTTGTTGCCTTTTGATAAGAGCCCAAGTTTGGACTGCTCAAAAATGACACTAATTTCTTATTTGGATTTGGCCCCTATTGGAGGTGATTGGTCTTTCCTATTTTTCCTTCCATTGATCCCTTTAATGGGTTATGAACTTAAAGTGTCAAAACTTAAGTGATATTCTCTGGTCACGAACCAAGAAACATTCACACATATTCCCGGAAACTTTTTCCTTTTGTTCAAAATAAAAACAAAACTTCTTCCTCACAGCAATCCTATTCCTTTAACTTTGGCTGTTGGCTTTTTAGCTTCTTTCTCCCTTTCCTAACCCCTTTTGTTACACAAATTTTTAACCCAGGATTTTTTAATATGCGGCTATTTACGCCATAAACTTCTCAAGAACACCTGGAGGTAAGGCAGCTTGCAGCAGTGCAAAAGCATCCTTGTCTGTCAAGATGTGCACCTGCTGTAGCAATCAAACTTAACTTAGTGACTAACTTGGGCCTCCTATCCATCATATTTGGGCAATTGGCCACTGAGTTGGCACAGTTCTGAAAGGTCAGATCCCGACTTCTTTATAATTCATATTCATATACAACTTGTCTTTCCCTTTTGTTGTCCCTCGTGTGTGCAAGTGTTTGGTAACTATGGGGGCCATCTTAAAAAAAACATGTAACCTTGTACTACCTCCTGTTTTAGATTGGGTATAATTGTCAACACTTCCTCTATTGCTACTTATACTAGAAGCATCACTCGTCCCCTGTTTGGCTCTTTTCTTCTTGGACTCGGCCTTTATTGGAGGTCTCCAATTTCCCCATTTACAACAACCCCCCCCTTTCTATGATGCCGATAAGAGATAAAGGACTATATGATTAGTACAGTGATTCTTCAGCCACTGTCACGTTAAAACACCATACAACTTTGTATCTGCTATACTCCCTGTCAAACTGAATACCACTCACACGTGTATGAGTTATTTTATCCCAAGTCCTGCTGTGTTGCCTTGGTTTGTCGATGGTGAAAAAGTTCACCTCATGCCCCAGAGCTCGTTCTTGATGGTTGAGATTCTACTTTAGTCCCGTCTCGATACCCCCGGTTTTCAAACAGGATTAAGATCAGGTCCTCCTCGCTGGCTCGCCAATGTTGTTTTAAAATAGACTTATGTTGTTCATTTGAGTGGTAACAAATTCATTCTTCTGGTTATAATCATTTTATTCTTTAACTTTAGCATAAAAAGCAATTTACAAGCAGCCTATAGTCACAGAGCACACAAACCTAGGCATGAGTTCCTTCTCATGCTGCTTGAGCAAAGGAAAAAGCTTATATTTATACACTATTTTCAATTTATCAAATTGCAAGTAGCCTTGTCTTATTTGGTAATCTCTGGTTAATCAAAAGCACCATCCTTCAGCAGATGCACACAAGTTTACATTTCTTGTACATCAACGTTCGGTAGTTTACATTCAATGTACCGTCCTTCAGCCAGCTTGTACTTCAACATCCTCTTGCAAAGATTGCAATATTATGCGATAGGATGTTTACAATATGGCAATACTATAAACATCCCAAGACCCTATTTAAATCTTGAACACTGGCTGTTTCTAAGTGAAATCTGTCGCTCGCGCTCTCATGATGCCAATCACCACTTTTTTCCCATATTGAATGAACTAAACATGAACATCTTTTAGAAGCTGAGTTAACAGAGTTTCATATGCCAAAAGATGAGGAGCAATTTCTTCACTGAGAGGATTGCGAATCTTTGGAATTTCTCTACACAAAAGGGCTGTGGATGCTGAGCCATTGAATATAGTCAAGGCTGAGTTAGATAGATTTTTGCACTCTAGAGGAATCGAGGGATATGGGGATCAGGAGGGAAAGTGGAGTTGAAGTTAAAGATCAGCCATGATTTTGTTGGATGGCGGAGCATGCTCGAAGGGCCAAATGGCCTACTCCTGCTCCTTTTCTGAAATAAAGAGGTAATAACATTGACAGTTTTGTATTGGAAGCTCATAGAATCATACAGCACAGAAGGAGGCCATTCGGTCCATCGTGCCTGTGCCAGCTCTTTGAAAGAGCTATCCAATTAGTTCCACTCCCCTGACCTTTCCCTACAGTATATATCCAATTCCCTTTTGATTTCCTGTTTGTCCAGAATCTGGGAGACGTGCTCCATTTTGTGGCCAAGAGGTTGGTCAGAAGACCTGCTCTGAAGTGCTTGCTTTAGATGTTACGCATCAAATATATTGTGCCTTCCCTTAATGTGTCCGCTGTGGTTCAGTGGTAGCACTCTTGTCTGAGTCAAAAAGTTCTGGGTTCAAGTCCCACTCAAGAGACTTGAGCACATAATTTCAGCTGACACTCTAGTGCAGCATTGAGGGAATGCTGCACTATTGCAAGTGCCAGCCGTCTTTGGGATGAGACGTTAAACTGAGGCCCTGTCTGCCCCCTCAGTTGGACGTAAAAGATCCCATGGCAATAACTCGAAGTACAGATGGGGAGTTCTCCCCAGTGTTCTGGTTAATATTTATCCCGCAACCAACACGACAAGAAACAGATTATCACATTCCTGTTTGTGCAAATTTGCTGACGCATTTCCTACATTACAACAATGACTACACTTCAAAAGCAGTTCATTGGCTATAAAGCACTATATAAATGGAAGTTTGTTAGTTCATTCTTTGGTATCCTTACTGCCACCACAACTCCAATCAACTAACAGCACAGGTAGGTGAACTGAACCACCAAATTAGCCATCAGGGAACCTCAACTCTGGCCTTTAATTGGAATCTAAAATCAAGGCTTGACAGCAATTTTTGTTGCAGCAGGGGATGAAGAAGTAATCCATTCCTCTGTTATTTTAATAGAGAAAGAAATAAAGTCTTGCATTTATATACCACCTTTCAGGATGCCCTGAAGCACTTTGCAGCAAATAATGTACTTTTTGAAGTGTAGTCACTGTTGTAATGTAGGAAACACAGCAGCCAATTTGTGCACAGCAATCTCTCACAAATAGCAATAAAATAAATTATCAATTAAACCGTTTGTGATGTAGGTTCAGGATAAATATTGACCAGGCAGAACTTCCCTTCTCTTCATAGATATAGTGCTTTTGCACCCACCAGCCTGGATTTAATGTCTTGTCTGAAAGACGGCATCTCCAACAGTACAGCACTCCTTCAGTACTGTACTGGGAGTGTCAGCATGTATTTTGTGCTCAAATCTCTGGGATAGGTCTTGAATCATCAAACTTCTAACAGAGGTGAGATTCCTACTATGGACCCAAGGCTGTCAAGATAAGGAATGCTATACAGATATGGCTGGGAATTTTCTCAGGGCTGCTCCCGCAACTTTGTTTACAAGCCTAAATGGAAGATATCTGTTGCATTCGCATCAAAGCTATGGCAGTGGAGCAGACGCAGTTCTGAGGAAATTCTCGTCCAAAGCCCATTTGTAATAGTCTGTGCTAAGTTCTAGCCTACGCCTGTTTTTTGCTGATGCTAAAATGTTTTGTTTTTCTCTGACCCTTTTTATCTCTGAACAAACCTGTTCTTCTTTTCACCTTTCACTAGTTCTCACACATTTATGTCCCTTTTTTCATAGCCGGAGGCTCCTACTACATGATCTCGAGGTCACTGGGTCCAGAGTTTGGAGGGGCTGTGGGCCTCTGCTTTTATCTGGGAACCACGTTTGCTGGGGCCATGTACATCCTGGGAACAATTGAAATTCTACTGGTGAGTTGCTGCACTTTTGGAACCTGAGCAGAGTAAAGCTCAGAACATTTCAGTGAAATTCTAATTCATTTATATATGTTATATACAGTACCACGATTACATAGGAAGAGGAATGGGATATTCAGCCCCTCATGCCATATTCCACCATTCGATTAGTTCATGGCTGATCTGTACCTTAACTGTGCTCAGGTGTCTGGAGTGGGTCTTGAACCCTCAACCTTCCAACTCAGGAGAGTGTGCCGCAGCTGACATCTAGGGTACCTGATTCTTCCAGCTCCTGAAGGCACTGACTCGTGTTGGGACACAGTTTCATGAGCACTGCCAGCCCTCTGGTACCTGACCCGCATAACTGTTCTTCTGTGTGAGCTGAGACAGGGAGACCCTGAATAGCAATGAGGGGCAGGATCCCGAACTAATTTTCCCCTCCTAGAGCTTGTTAGTTAGCTAGAACCTCCTGTCACTAGTGTTGGTTTACGATAGAAGGTTTTCTACGTGTTCAAAACATTTAAATGTTGATTCCTAGATTTTAAAGCTCAAATATTTCCAAGCATGGTCTTTGAACTCCAGTGTATTCTGTCCCAATTAATGAAGAGGTGAGAAATTACTATTTTAATGAAAGATGTGTTCCTCTGTAATCAATGACCTACTAATAACATTGCATTCTTAGTAATTGCACATTTCAAAGTCACGCATTCATTTATTTTCATTAGGAGGTTGTTCATTATCAAGAGATGCCAAAATTTTCCCATTTTTCACTGGACTTGTTTTATTAAAAAAAAGCTTGCTTGCTTGTTATTCCAATGTTCCCCTGGTCGGCTTCCAACCTTGCCCTTGCACCCTCCATTAATGTGAACACATTCAAAACTCTGCTGCACGTATCTTAGCTCTAATCAATTCCTGTTCACCCATCACCCTTATGCTCACTAACTTACATTGGTAGCACCTCCATGTTAAAATTCTCATCCTTGTTTTCAAATCCTCACATGGCCTCGCCCTCCGCTATCTCTGTAACCTCATCCAGTTCTACAATCCTTCGAGATCTATGCACTCCTCTAATTCTGGCCTCTTGCCCATCACTGAATTTCATCACTCCACTGTTGGTGGCCATCCTTTCAGCTGCCTAGTGCCTAAACTCTGGAATTCCCTCCTTAAAACTCACCATCTCTACCTATCTCTCCTTTTAAGGCGCTCGTTAAAACTCTCTTTGACCAAGCTTTTGGTCACACATCCTAATATCTCCTTATGCAGTTTGGCGTCAAATTTTATTTGATAACTTACCTGTGAAGCTCCCTGGGATGTTTTGCTATGTTAAAGGTGCTATATAAATGCAAGATGTGGTTGCATATTGAATCACGTAGAATGTTTTTCTTAATCTAAGTCAATAGTCGCAACAAAACATAATTTCACCAAACCCCATATCCTCACTAAATATGCACTAAACAGTACATTATAGCCTTAGAAACACGAGACGGGAGAATTGGGTGCGCTGATTTGCTGTGCTCCTGATTTTCCAGACATTCTCGCATCTGCGCTCCCAGCGAGTGGGAGACTCGAGACCAGGAGTGAAACATAGAAACAGAGAAAATAGGCGTAGGAGAAGGCCATTCGGCCCTTCGAGCCTGCACCACCATTCAGTTAGATCATGGTTGATCATTCACCTCAGTACCCCTTTCCTGCTTTCTCTCCATACCCCTTGATCCCTTCAGCCATAAGGGCCAGATCTAACTCCCTCTTGAATATATCCAACGAACTGGCATCACTCGCTGCGGTAGAGAATTCCACAGATTAACAACTCTCTGGGTGAAGAAGTTTCTCCTCATCTCAGTCCTTATCCTTAGACTGTGTCCCCTGGTTCTGGACTTCCCCAACATCAGGAACATTCTTCCTGCATCTAACATGTCCAGTCCCATCAGAATTTTACATGTTTCTATGAGATCCCCTCTAATCCTTCTAAACTCTAGTGAATACAAGCCCAGTCGATCCAGTCTCTCCTCATATGTCAATCCTGCCATCCTGGGAATCGGTCTGGTGAACCTTCGCTGCACTCCCTCAATAGCAAGAACGTCCTTCCTCAGATTAGGAGACCAAAACTGAACACAATATTCCAGGTGAGGCCTCACCAAGGCCCTGTACAACTGCAGTAAGACCTCCCTACTCCTATACTCAAATCCCCTAGCTATGAAGGCCAACATACCATTTGTCGTCTTCACCAGCTGCTGTACCAGCATGTCAACTTTCAATGACTGATGTACCATGACACCCAGGTCTCGTTGCACCTCCGCTTTTCCTAATCTTTCGCCATTCAGATAATAATCTGCCTTGTTTTTGCCACCAAAGTGGATAACCTCACATTTATCCACAATACACTGCATCTGCCTTGCATTTGCCCACTCATCGAACCTGTCCAAGTCACCCTGCAACCTCTTAGCATCCTCATAGTGGGGCAGTTTTGGAGTTTTAGTCTTGAATATCACAGCATAGAAGCAGGCTATTCAGCCCATCGTCTCTGTGCCAGCTCTTTGAAAGAGCTATCTAATTAGTCCCAATAGCCTGCTCTTTTCCTATAGCCCTGCAACTTTTTCCTTTTCCAAGTATATGTCCAATTTGCTTTTGAAAGTTACTATTTTAATAGTAATAGTGCTTCTATTACACATATGCAACAACTCCGCTGTCCACCAGCTACACAGATGAGCAGTAATTAAAAAGTTAATTACAACAAAGTTTACAAACGTCAGTCTTATTCCTATGTTCCATGACTACCATGAATCTCACTTTTTAACTCAGTGGCAGGAGGTAGAATTGTAGCAGGGCGAGAAACTGAATGTTGATTCATCCTGTCCCTAAGCTTGTACCCCCTACGAGTGTTTTGAATGTGAACACATCCCTAGAACTCGGAAGTTCAGGGCACCTGGTTTGGTGACCAGGAATTAGCATTACCAGCATATTGGATTAATACTTCCAATTGTTCCATCTTGTTGTTTAATATTGTCCTGCTGGAATGATTGTGCACATTATTATTATATCTGGCAAAGGTAGGATAAGGCTGGGCTATGATACCTTCTACAACTGAATAGCCTGGTGACACTTGCTTTCAAGACTAGTATTTGAAAAAAAAGGTGGTTAGTGCCTGTGGAACTGTACCCCAGCATGACTTTGTGTTCACACTTGATGGAGATGGGGAGATGGATATAGAAATTGTAGGGAAGCTGCAAAATAAAAACCAGTTGATGTGTTTCTCTGCTTGTTGTCAGAATGTTGTAAATTATAGAATAGTGAATCAATGGGGTTCTCTGGGTTTAACTGCACTACTTTTCCTCTAGACCTACATTGTTCCAGGTGCAGCTATATTCAAAGCAGAGGATCCCAGCCAAGAAACCCAGGCCATGCTGAATAACATGAGGATTTACGGCACATGTGCAATCACTCTGATGGCCACGGTGGTATTTGTCGGAGTCAAGTACGTCAACAAACTGGCTCTGGTTTTCCTGGCCTGCGTCGTCCTTTCCATCCTGTCCATCTACGCAGGGGTCATCAAAACTACCTTCAGTCCGCCGGACTTTCCGTAAGTACATCCATCCATCAGCCACCTCGAAGGAGCTGCTTTGAGGATTCTTCAGGAATCTTGACGTTTTTGGAATGAAAAATAAATTGTAACATTTTTGATGATCGAGGTAATACAGTTTGGAAAATGAAAGGTCGTATCTATTTATTCTCACATCGGAACAGGAGTAGGCCATTCAGCCCCTCAAGCATGTTCAGCCATTTAGATCAAGGCTGATCTGTATCTTAACTCCATATACCAACCTTGGTTTCATATCCCTTCATACTCCATTTACTGGCCTTGGTTCTGCATTCCTTGATACACTTGCCTAACAAAAATCTAGCAATCTCAGTTTTGAAATGTACAATTGACCTAGTCTCAAGCTTTCTGGGGGAGAGAATTCCTGAATGGCCTAGCTCTAATTTTAAAGTTATGCACCCAGAGGAACTAATTTCTCTCTCTCTCCCCTATCAATTCCTTCAATTATCTTAAACCCCTCAATTAGATCACCCCTTAATCTTCTATACTTAAATGAATACAAGCTTAATCTTTGCAACCTGTCCTCATAATTGAACCCTTTTAGTCCCTTCAATTTTCTACGCACCCACTCTCAGGTGCGTTTTCACAGGTACCAACAGCTCTTCAATACCTTGCCCAATTTAAGAGCTCCCGGTGCCCATGGAACCATTCCTCAGCAGCTTCACGAGAGGAGGGCACAAAATGGGAAGGGTTGAGGTAACCTACATTATCGATATCGACTAGCTTTCATGTCTCACTTAAAATGACTTCTGTCATGATGGAACTACCCATTATCCTCCATGTGTTTTTGCTCAAATCTTTGATATAAGGATTTGTGTGAGCTTAAAAAAAAATCTTGTTTTTCTAACTATGAACTTTATTGTAGCTCCTCCAAGTGGAATGACTACTTCAAAGACTAGGGCACTAAGTCCTGGGTCTGTATCCAAGGTTACATGACTTTTAATCTTTTTATACTTAATTGCATTTATACTGCATTAATCTATTGAAGATAAACTTGGATTCCTGCATTAAAATAACACTGTTCTTGTGACCATGCTGCTGCAGCTGTGACCGGAGGGTCGCACCACTGACCCCAGCGAATTTCCCTGGGGCAGTTTTATATTTCCCCACCTTTGCCTCCCCGGCTATGAGAAATATCTGGAGTATTCTACTAGTAAGATGGTAGAACCCTTGCATTGGGTGTGTTTAAAATTCTTTGGGATACAGGCTGGGTGAGTTGGAGTGCAAAAGGGATAGGTGTTGCATGACCTTTTCATCATCTTGATGTTTTGTGGGTAATTTTCACTTTGGCTGATTATCAATTTAGC
Source organism: Pristiophorus japonicus (assembly GCF_044704955.1). Taxonomy (NCBI): domain Eukaryota; kingdom Metazoa; phylum Chordata; class Chondrichthyes; family Pristiophoridae; genus Pristiophorus; species Pristiophorus japonicus. Next base: position 34,937,025 of record NC_091981.1, on the reverse strand, counting down.
TGTCCGTTAATATCTCTCCCGTTCCATTGACTTCAATGGAAATGAAAATCGAGGGAGATGTATAGCAAGCTGCTGAATCGATATCTCCCTTTTTGCACTATCGTCACAATTACCCCTCATTGTGTTCTTCCACCATTAATAGGATTATTACATTGTGGATGTAGAAATCGAAAAATATTTCCACAGTTCTAATCTCCCACAGTTGTGACCAGGTGACTCCATGTTCTCGTCTGTGTTATACTTTCACATTGTCATTTTATATGGTACTATTTCCCTCCCCTCACAGCCTCTGTATGCTTGGAAACCGGACCTTAGCCTGGAGAGCCTTTGACGTGTGCGCTAAGGTTATAACTAAAGGCAACAAGACAGTGACAACTCAGCTCTGGCAGCTCTTCTGCGATGGCCCCTCTCTCAACGCCACTTGCAACGAATACTTTGCACTCAACAACGTCACAACACTTCAAGGGATCCCCGGGATTGCTAGCAATGTAATAACTAGTGAGTATTTATCAGAAAAAGTAGATATTCTAGCAGTTGCATGAGGAAGAGATTTTAATAGACAAGTTAATCTGTGTCAGAGTTGAAATCCACTTGAAAAATTGCTTCCCCCTTCTCTTAAAGAAACAGTGAGACTTTCTCCCTACATACCGATTAATATGTCTTTACTTATCTGTAGAATAATTCCACGAGGCCGAGTGCTGTGCTTGAAGTGCTGTGACCTTAGTCTCTTTATTCAAACCGCAGAGTGAGGCAGCAACGTGGTGACCAGCCTTACAAACAGCTCCTGCCTGGGCCTCCCACAATTGCACCCTCTAGTGGTACCAGCATAGTATATACAGAGTATACATATACAACACTGATAATGCCAGTTTCCATTGTATCTCTTTAAAAAGAAAAATGTGAAGATTAAACTCAGTCTTGTTAGTACATTTGCCAAAGTAACAGCAAAGCACTGTGGATGATAGAAACAAGAAAGAAAACCAGAAAATGTTGGAAAACAGTCAGTAGATCAGGCAGCATCTGTGGAGAGAACACCAGAGTTAACATTTCAGGTTGATGAAAATTCATCAGAACTTTAAATTTTAACACTGACAATAAAATAAATTTATAATAAGTTGCCATCAACTGCATTTGAATAGCACCAGTTGGACTATTAACCTTTGCAAATAGCTGTTCCCTATTTTTCTGATGATGATACGTATTATGTTGAATAGATTCAAGACAAATCAATCATCATAGAATGATACAACAGAAGGAAGCCATTCGGCTCATCGTGCCTGTGCCAACTCTTTGAAAGAGCTATCCAGTTAGTCCCATTTCCCCAGCTCTTTCCCCACAGCCAGTGCTGGTGATTTTTAATGTATCCCTGATGATTTTGTTTTTATCCTGTAACTAACTTTGAAAACCTGTCTGGGTTCATTAATGACTGTAAATCTTTGACCATAGGGTATTTTTCTCTGGTCCATTTAGTACAACAAGAATATAGAACCAAGTTTTAAACTGCGCTGACATAAATAAAATATTCCCATTGTTCTCTGTTTACTGGTCTTGTACATAAATACAGAGAATGTAAAGTGTTTTTGAAACTTCTTGTGAGAACGAGCTGAAGTACCAGTAACTATGTTGAAGACCTCCAAGGTTGACGAGATTAAAAGAGCAGGCATGGTAGATCATGGAAGTCATGATTAGATGACATCAAGTTTGCAGTTTAAAATTTTGGAGATTTCGGAAGGAAGGAAAGGCTGATAAAAGCGAGATATTCTCCAGTTTGAGATCCAGGGAGGATGAAAGGAGTTGGAGCTGTTCAAAGAGCCTCAACGTCAACAGAGTGAGGGGCTTCACTCTCTGAGGTGGAGTGAAGGCTGAAAATTTGCAAAGTGAAGGAATGGAGGACTGACGAGAAACATTTGAAGAGATTAGAATGGACTCTTAAGTTTGGAGACACAAATCTTGAGGACCATGGCAGTCAATCCACAAATGCATTTACATTGGAACAATAATTAAATGGGAGTTTGCGGTCTCTCTAAGCTTACATAGGATATACGGCACAGAAACAGGCCATTCGGCCTAACCAGTCCAAGCCAGCATTTATGTTCCACTCAGGCCTCCTCCCGTCTTTCCTCATCTAAATCTTTCCTCATCTAAATCTATCAGCATAACCCTCTATTCCCTTCTCCCTCATATGCTTGTCTAGCCTCCCTGTAAATGCATATATACTATTCACTTCAATCACTCCCTGTGCTCGTGAGTTCCACATTCTCACCCTCTTTGGGTAAATAAGTTTCTTCCACATTCCCCATTGGATTTCTTGATGACTATCTCATATTGATAGCCTCTAGTTATGCTCTTCCCCACAAGTGGAAACATTCTCTCTCTATCCACTCTAACAAAACCTTTCATAATTGTAATGATCCCTATGTCACCCCTCAGCCGCCTTTTTTCAAGAGAAAAGAGACCCAACCTGTTCATTCTTTCCTGATATATATACCCTCGCATTTCTGGTATCATCCTTGTAAATCTTCTCTGCATCCTCTCCAGTGTCTCTATCCTTTTTTATAATATGGCGACCTGAACTGTATGCAGTCTAACCAAGGTTTGATAAGGGTTTAGCAGAACTTCCCTATTTTTCAATTCTATGCCTCTAGAAATAAGCGCGAGTGCTTAGTTTGCTTTTTTTATGACCTTGTTAACCTGTGCCGCAACTTTCAGTGATTTGTGTATTTGTACTCCGAGATCCCTTTGTTCCTCTACCCCACCTCGACTCGCACCCTCCAGGTAATAAATGACCTCCCTATTCTTCCTAACAAAATGTAATACATAACATTTATCTGTGATGAGCTTCATTTGAAAATTATAATCCCATTCTGCAAGTTTATTAATGTCCTCCTATAATTTGTTGCAGTCCTCCTCAGTATTGACTATCTTCCCCCCCCCTCCCTGGCCCTCTTAATTTGATGTCATCCGCAAATTTAGAAATTGTGTTTTTGATACCAAAGTCTAAATCGTTACTATGAATGGGAAACAACAGTGGTCCCAGCACTGATCCTTGTGGAACATCACTACCCACCTTCTGTCACTGTGAATAGCTAACTTTTACCCCTACTCTCTGCTTTCTATCTTGAAGCCAGCAAATTATCCATTCTGCTACTTGTCCCCTGACTCTGCATTCTCTGACCTTGTTTATCAGTCTATTATGGGATACCTTATCGAAGGCCTTTTGAAAATCTAAATAAATTACATGTACTGCTGTACCATTGTCTACTCTCTCTGTTACCTCTTCAAAAAAATCCAATAAGGTTGGTCAAGCAAGACTTTCCCTTTTGAAATCCATGTGTATTATTCATTATTATATTTTTGGTTTCTAAGGGGTCAAGTTTTGGCCGCCAGCTAGAACAGCACACATCTGAGAGACCCGCCTAATTTATAGAACAAAAATTGCACCGAAAACTTGCCTCGTGATTCTCCGATAACTGTAGGCCCAATTCCACCTTGGTGCTGCGCAGCAGGAGCTGCTGGGGGCGGAGCTACAGCCCTGCGCCGAAAACAGGGCCGGCAGCTGCGCGCTTGCGCAGTGGAGGCTGTGCACATACGCAGTGGCTGCCGGCATCCTGTCTCCAGGGTGACGACCCTATCCCAGGCCGAAGGGACGTCGCCCCTATCCCCGGCCCAGTGGCCTGCGCATCTTACCTCGGCGACGGGCCCCGCCCGCCCAGCCTCTCGCTGGGGGCAGGCCCCGCCTGAAGAACTCTGGGCAGCTGGCGTCGTCGTTGTCGTCGGAGGGGCCCGCCCGCCCGCATCTCACTGGGGTGGGCCCTGCTCGAAGATACGTCGGCAGTCCGGCATCAGCTGCATGCGGGCCTCGCCCGAAGTCCTCGGCGGGGCCTGGCTTCCTCGTTGTCAAAGGGGCTCGCCCGCTCACATCTCGCTGGGGCGTCTTCTCTCTCTTCTTTCCCCCCACCCCCACCCTATCTTACTCTCTTCTCCCACCCCCCCAATCATGTTCTCTACCCCCCCAATCATCTCTCTTTCCCCCCCCCCATAATCATCATCTCTTCCCCCCCCCCCCTCCCCAATCATCAACTCTTCCCCCCCCCCCCCAATCATCTTCTCTTCTCCTCCCCCAATCATCTTCTCTTCCCCCCCCCCAATCATCTTCTCTTCCCCCCCCCCCAATCATCTTCTCTCCCCCCCCCCCCCAAACATCTCCCCCCCCCCCCCCCCAATCATCTTCTCTTCCCCATCCTAAAATCATCTTTTCTTCCCCCACCCCCAATCATCTTCTGTACCCCCCAATCATCTTCTGTACCCCCCAATCATCTTCTGTACCCCCCAATCATCTTCTCTATCCCCCAATCATCTTCTCTACCCCCCCATCATCTTCTCTACCCCCCCCCATCATCTTCTCTACCCCCCCCCCATCATCTTCTCTACCCCCCCCATCATCTTCTCTACCCCCCCCATCATCTTCTCTACCCCCCCCCCATCATCTTCTCTACCCCCCCCCCCATCATCTTCTCTACCCCCCCCCATCATCTTCTCTACCCCCCCCCCATCATCTTCTCTACCCCCCCCCATCATCTTCTCTACCCCCCCCATCATCTTCTCTACCCCCCCCCATCATCTTCTCTACCCCCCCCCATCATCTTCTCTACCCCCCCCATCATCTTCTCTACCCCCCCCATCATCTCCTACCCCCCCCCCCCATCATCTTCTCTACCCCCACCCCCCATCATCTTCTCTACCCCCCCCCATCATCTTCTCTACCCCCCCCCATCATCTTCTCTACCCCCCCATCATCTTCTCTACCCCCCCATCATCTTCTCTACCCCCCATCATCTTCTCTACCCCCCATCATCTTCTCTACCCCCCATCATCTTCTCTACCCCCCATCATCTTCTCTACCCCCCATCATCTTCTCTACCCCCCATCATCTTCTCTACCCCCCATCATCTTCTCTACCCCCCATCATCTTCTCTACCCCCCATCATCTTCTCTACCCCCCCATCATCTCTCTACCCCCCCATCATCTTCTCTACCCCCCCATCATCTTCTCTACCCCCATCATCTTCTCTAGCCCCCCATCATCTTCTCTACCCCCCCCATCATCTTCTCTACCCCCCCCATCATCTTCTCTACCCCCCCCCATCATCTTCTCTACCCCCCATCATCTTCTCTACCTCCCCATCATCTTCTCTTCCCCCCCCCCCCATCATCTTCTCTAGCCCCCCCCATCATCTTCTCTACCCCCCCCATCATCTTCTCTACCCCCCCCATCATCTTCTCTACCCCCCCAACCCATCATCTCTACCCCCCCCATCATCTTCTCTACCCCCCCCCCATCATCTTCTCTACACCCCCCCATCATCTTCTCTACCCCCCATCACTCTCTACCCCCCCATCATCTTCTCTACCCCCCCATCATCTTCTCTACTACCCCCCCATCATCTCTCTACCCCCCATCATCTTCTCTACCCCCCCCCCATCATCTTCTCTACCCCCCCCATCATCTTCTACTACCCCCCCCCATCATTCTCTACCCCCCCATCATCTTCTCTACCCCCCATCATCTTCTCTACCCCCCCCCATCATCTTCTCTCCCCCCCCATCATCTTCTCTACCCCCCCCATCATCTTCTCTACCCCCCCCCATCATCTTCTCTACCCCCCCCCATCATCTTCTCTACCCCCCCCCATCATCTCTCTACCCCCCCCCATCATCTTCTCTACCCCCCCCCAACATCTCTCTACCCCCCCCCATCATCTCCTCTACCCCCCCCCCCATCATCTTCTCTACCCCCCCCATCATCTTCTCTACCCCCCCCCCATCTCTCTACCCCCCATCATCTTCTCTACCCCCCATCATCTTCTCACCCCCCATCATCTTCTCTACCCCCCCATCATCTCTCTACCCCCATCATCTTCTCTACCCCCCCATCATCTTCTCTACCCCCCATCATCTTCTCTACCCCCCCATCATCTTCTCTACCCCCCCATCATCTCTCTACCCCCCCATCATCTTCTCTACCCCCCCAATCATCTCCTCTACCCCCCCAATCATCTCCTCTACCCCCCCAATCATCTCCTCTACCCCCCCAATCATCTCCTCTACCCCCCCCAATCATCTCCTCTACCCCCCCAATCATCTCCTCTACCCCCCCAATCATCTCCTCTACCCCCCCAATCATCTCCTCTACCCCCCCAATCATCTCCTCTACCCCCCCCAATCATCTCCTCTACCCCCCCAATCATCTCCTCTACCCCCCCAATCATCTCCTCTACCCCCCCAATCATCTCCTCTACCCCCCCAATCATCTCCTCTACCCCCCCAATCATCTCCTCTACCCCCCCCAATCATCTCCTCTACCCCCCCAATCATCTCCTCTACCCCCCCAATCATCTCCTCTACCCCCCCAATCATCTCCTCTACCCCCCAATCATCTTCTCTACCCCCCCAATCATCTCCTCTACCCCCCCAATCATCTCCTCTACCCCCCAATCATCTCCTCTACCCCCCCAATCATCTCCTCTACCCCCCCAATCATCTTCCTCTACCCCCCCAATCATCTCCTCTACCCCCCCAATCATCTCCTCTACCCCCCCAATCATCTCCTCTACCCCCCCAATCATCTTCTCTACCCCCCCAATCATCTTCTCTACCCCCCCAATCATCTTCTCTACCCCCCCAATCATCTTCTCTACCCCCCCAATCATCATCTCTACCCCCCCAATCATCATCTCTACCCCCCCAATCATCATCTCTACCCCCCCAATCATCATCTCTACCCCCCCAATCATCATCTCTACCCCCCCAATCATCTTCTCTACCCCCCCAATCATCTTCTCTACCCCCCCAATCATCTTCTCTACCCCCCCAATCATCTTCTCTACC